>NC_143459.1:3195000-3467500 GCF_987193195.1 Phasianus colchicus | reverse complement strand
GTACTGTTTACAGTAGGAACTGCTTTGAGTGGTCTGACCCGGGCTTTGTGTTACTGTTTGAAGTTTGAAATGTTAATTTGGCTGTAAATTGCTAGCAAAAATTCTTAGTTCTCCTAGTGTGTTGTAGACGAGTACTGAGAATCAGCTCAATTCAGAAGAGCTTTTAGGTGCTGAAAATGACTGTTTTTTTTACATCTGTTGTTTCATTATGTACTGCTTCTTTTTCCCAGACGCAAGTCGAGGTCTCCTTCCCCCAGGAGGAGATCATCGCCCGTCAGGCGGGAGCGGAAGCGCAGCCATTCTCGCTCCCCTCATCACAGAACCAAGAGCCGCAGTGCTACGCCTGCACCAGAAAAGAAGGAGGCAACTCCTGAGCCAGAACCTTCTGTGAAACCAAAGGAGACCGTTGTTCAAGAGGCAACTTCGAACAGGTGGGTGTGATAACTGCAGAGAACAGGATATTGCTGCTTAAAAAATGGAAATAATACATGCTAAAGATTATTCCTCCAAGCTTGACTACAGGCAATGTCTACTTCTCCCTGTTCCCCTAAGATGACAAGAGTATTTGTCTAAGAATTTTCACTACGATTTCTTTTTTCCTGTATAGAATTCTAAGGGCAGAATCCTGAGCTGCCATTGTTGTTTCATTACTCTGGGCATCCTTTCTGCTTCTGACAGTGTCATCTTGTTTTCCAGCAAGCTAATGCACAGCCTTGGTGTTACTTTTACTTGCCTTCTGAATCACTGTACCATATTCTAATTCTTTTCATTGTTTTAGAGTAGGATCTTTAACATGTAAGAAGATGTGCAAGGGAATGTTCTTTGTTGGGGAATATGGTGTCAGCTTCTACAATGTCATTCCAGTGGCTACAGTTTGTATGGGCTTGTAAATCAATTTTTCTTTTTAATAGTGATATCCCAAAAGCTCCAAAATCTGAACCTCCTGTACCGGAGACAAAAGAAATTTCACCAGAACGTAATTCAAAGAAGGAGAGAGAGAAGGAGAAAGAGAAGACTCGTCAAAGATCCCCAACTCGCTCTAAATCAAGGTCAAGGTCTCGGTCACGTTCTCCATCTCATTCTCGACCAAGAAGGCGTCACAGATCACGATCAAGGTAGGGCTTCAATGTATCTCGATGGCAGAGGTTGAGAACTGAATGTGTTTTTTTTTCTGGAGTTGCCATTTAATGTCACGCTCTCAGTTTAGTAGTTGTGTTTTTAGTGCTGTTGAGCAGTGAATGGTTTGGGCTGGATGAGAATGATGTATTCAACAAATAAACATCCTGGGAGCTGTTGTCCTCATATTAGTTCATGAGAAAGAGGTTGCAGAGACCAGTGGTGACTTAGGGAGGGAATGGTGCACTCGATGAGAATTATGCAGCCACCTTTTAGATCTGATACTAAAGATTTTGCAAATTCCTCCCCCTCCTCTTTATTTTCTTCCCCTCTTCACTCTTAGAAGGTGTTTGTAAACTTAAAACCACTGATTGTGGCTGAATGCAGCGTTTGGCATCGTAATTTAAGCACTACTTTAATTTATGCAGTTGGAGAAAAGCAACATCTCACTCAATTCCCAGAGGAAAGCGTTCCTCAAATTTGGAAATTAGGTGGTTGCTTTTCATTGGGATTTCTGATTGTGACAGGTCTTACTCCCCTAGAAGGCGACCAAGCCCGAGACGACGGCCGTCCCCGAGGAGGAGGACTCCTCCAAGGCGAATGCCTCCCCCACCCAGGCACAGAAGAAGCAGATCACCAGTGAGGCGGTAAGATTTCCTTTTTCTTCTTTTTTTTTTAGTTAGTTTTTGGTAAATGAGGTTTATCAGAAGTGTCTTGTTTATCTTTTCTCAGCGCTGCCAGTAATGTTTGATTTGAATGATGTAGAAACTGGCATGTCATGTTTTGTAAGTATTTTGGGGACAGCTAGAAGCTGTCCACCATTTCGAAAAGTGGCAACTGTAGGCCTTGAAATGGCTGTGGATAGCTCTCCCCTTAGGCAGATGAGGCATCATTTAGCTGTTTTTATTTCCCCTTGGAGGGAAATGTTAGAACAAGCCCTGCATTATGCTTGTTGGGATTTTTTTTTTTTAATTATGACTCACCGTTCCATTACATAAAGTTAAGTTAAAAGTTAAACTTTGACTTGAAATTTATTTCTTCATGTTCTTCTGATTAAAAATAAGAACCCTATAAGGTCTCCTCGTTAGTGTTGAAGGTTATATTTTTGATCCATGAGCAACTATTCTGATAGGAAGGCTCTGAGTTGCATTGCGGAGAATTATGTACTCAGGGCAATGTCAAAACAGGGATTTGTCTTCATAGGAATAGAATAAATTCCTGTCCTCTTCATAGGAAGAGAACTGAAGTGATGCTTCCTATGTACAACAGTTCTTCCTTTTTTAAGAAGGAACAGTTCTTCCTTTTTTTAAACAAGTGATAAGTACTTTTTTGACTTTGTAAAGATGTTCATTTTGCACAGTTATTGCAAAAAACTGTGGAGAGTATTGAGCATGTATCTTGCAAGATGTACAAGAGCTCCCTTTCAGCAAGTGTTTGTCTCACTCAAGGTAGGGTTTCTTTTTTCCAGGTTCTCAGGAATTCTGCAGCCAAAGGTGGATTCTGCAGGTACAAAGTTGCAACAGAACTTGCCACAAATTTTGCCGCAGAATTCTAGAGGCCCTATCTTTTTAAAATTACAAAGTAAAGATGAAAAACTAAAATATAAGGATGAATAAACAGGTTCAGAATTGTTGTCTGAAATTTTTGCCTCCTGGTACAGAAACCTCTGAGCATACTTGCACACTAAACTCTGAAATAGATCTGTTTGAAAGATGATTAAATCACATGTGCTAACATGGAGAATCCTTTTAACCGTCCAAAAGTTAGAGAGCCCAAAGAAAACTAATTGCTCCCAGGAGAAAAGCTTAGTTGTAGCCTGTAGATTGACAGAAAGCAAGTAAAGGTAACACTAACCGTTTTTTATTTATTTTTTTTTACTCACTGTAGTTTAAAAATAATGGAAAGATTGGTTCTTAATCTCTTCTACAAACCAAGTGCTGGAGGCTGTTCGCCATGTTTTGGAAGTGCTGCTGTATGTGGCTCTGTATATGTGCTTGCAAACAAATTCAATTCTGTGTTCGTGCTCAAACATCTTCCTAGGCCAGGTCGGTTCTAACATTACATCTGATTTACAGGAGGAGACGGTCATCAGCATCTTTATCTGGCAGTAGCTCTTCTTCCTCCTCCTCGCGTTCCCGATCTCCACCAAAGAAACCACCTAAAAGAACTGTATCCAGCCCTCCTCGTAAAACACGTAGGCTGTCTCCTTCTGCCAGCCCCCCGAGGCGAAGACACAGACCATCCCCACCAGCAAGTCCACCTCCCAAACCACGCAGATCTCCAACACCTCAGCAGTCAAATCGTGCAAGGAAAAGCCGTGGCTCTGTTTCACCTGGCAGGGCGTCAGGTAAGAAATTTCAGCAGCTTTGTCTTTGTGCTGCCATTTTCTCAAAGATGACATCTGCAGCTTGTTTGAGCAGAAAAGCATGCATGGATTTAAAAAATCAACAAATTGAAGCAATTTGTTTGGTTTTCCTTTAGCACCCAAGCATAAGAGTACTGAAAAAAGAGAATCTCCTTCACCAGCACCAAAACCAAGGAAGGCTGAACTGTCTGAGTCAGGTATGGTTCTCACTTGTCAACATCGCAGTTGGGGTTTTTGGTCTAAGATTTGTAGCAGTAGAAGGTATTAGTAAAGTGCTGAGTGCTGTTGATAAGCTGGCATTGAAATTAAAGTTTTCAGAAGCATAAAATGATTGTTGGCACTGCCTCAGATCTTCCATCCGAGCTTTCCTGGAAGAAACAAAGCATGCTTGATAGACTATCAACTGGCATTACTTCTGCCTAAATAAGGCAAAATTCGTTTTCAATTTAAATGTTCTACCTATATCTGTATCTTTTCAGAAGAAGATAAGGGAGGTAAAATGGCTGCAGCAGATTCTGTGCAACAGAGACGTCAGTACAGAAGGCAGAATCAACAGTCTTCATCTGGTATGGATAACCTGCATTTCCTAAACCTGGATTAATGCTCCTGCAGGAGTTGGTTATTGTTCAGTTCAAATGTTGATTTTAATATGGTTTTGCTGTGTGCAGTGCTATTGCAAACTTAACTGCATATTTACACACTCATAATGGAGTGACTTTAATTATTGTTCATGCTACTTTCAAACTTTTAAATAAGGCTTAATTCTTAGAGGTTATGGCATGTCTCCTGTTAAGCATCTTTGAAAGCTGCACTTTTAAACCCTTTCTATCACACAAATGTTTCCTGTGACTTCCTTAGTCTCTTACTGCAGTAGGTTATTTCCTAGTATCTTGGACTCCTGACTTAATGTAGGTTTCTGTGCACATAGTGCTTCAATGCATAACAGCAGATCATTTTTGAAATGACCTGACTAGTTAATTTTTAGATGTAGAGTTAGTTTCTGCAGGTGTTGTTACCCAGCTCTGATGGGTTTATCAACTACAAATTAACATTTGTTAACTGCTTCTAAACAGAGGCTTGTTGTTTAGTGGGAGTGGAGTCATTTAAACAGCATTATAGCCGTATCAGTATCTCTGCAACAGTCAAAAGAATTGTTTTCCAGAGGGTAATTTCTCTCTATTCATAGATTCTGGCTCCTCATCTTCATCTGAAGAGGAAAGACCGAAGAGATCCAATGTGAAGAACGGGGAGGTTGGTCGGCGCCGCCGCCATTCCCACTCGCGCAGCCCATCTCCATCCCCACGAAAACGACAGAAGGAACCTTCCCCTCGGTAACTTCTTCTTACTATCAGCATAACTCACCTCTTTTCTTTGATAGCTGTTGAGTTAATGTGTTTATTTGTCAGCAGTTACCCAAAAGAACTAACTTGTGTCCTCTTAGCACATCTGTGCAAGCAGATAATCATTTATTTTCTCCAAAATAACAAAGAAGAAAACCAGGATCTCAGTGCTGGTTGTACAGCAAGCTTCCTATTTAATGTTTGTGATTTGAGATGTAATACCTTAAAGCCCCTACTGTGAACTAAAAAGTTGATGCAGTTCTCTTAAAACTGGCCACCTTTGGTGTCACTGAGGTAAGTTGGACTTCAGATACAGACTGCTTTTTGTTATCTATCCTTGAAGCATATAGCAGTGCATGTCATGTGAGGGATGCCTGGTTAGATGGACCCTTGGTCTGTTCCAAGATTGTGTTTTCTTTACTTGTTGAGAATTAATCTGAATTTGTTGGAACATGTTAATTTCTGCCTCAAATATCGGGCAGTTAGATTTTTTTTGTCTTTGTTTTGTTTTCCTTCCACTGCTGTCAGGATGCAGATGGAAAAGAGGTGGCAATCACCAGTGATGAAAAGGTTGGTTAGAAATTCATTTCTTTAACAGGATTTACATATTAAAAATCATTGAGGCTCTTCTTTTGTTATGGATAAGTACTTCTTTTATTTGAATTTGCACACTCACAGTACCACCAGGAGGGGAATTCAGACTAATCTGCCCCATAACTGTTTGGGTACTGGAACATTTCACTTGCAGGTGAAAAACAAAAGCAAAAAATTCCAAGAGCAAAAGAAACATTGTTTAAAATAGAATTCAAAGACTTGAAACTATCTTGCAGCATACCTAAATTTGCCTATTGCCTATCATGTGAATACTTAAACACATTTAATTAGTGCAACCCAGACACTTAGAGACTGCAGTTTTCCCAGATCATTAAAGAATGTTGCTTTGAAGCAAAACCTTATCTATACAAATTGTAACTAATTGCCTTGTACAACAACAGCCAGGGTGTTTGGAGTAAAGTTTTAGTTTATTAATGAGCCTTTTAATTCTTTATCACACTCATTTTATACTTCATCATCTTGTTTTATCTGATTTGCTTATGAGAATGAACCTTTTTTCCTTACAGAATACCAGTTTTCTTCCATTTATTAATGCCACAGCACTGCAGTTTATTCACGTTTCTCCAGAAGTCTGTATTAAACCTTATCTTGGAGAACAGAAAATGACTCATTTTCTGAGTAACTTGAATCCAGTTGCTGCAATTTAGCAGCAACTCTGATTATTCTTAGCATTTCAAGAAGTAAGTTCTTTTGGATTTCAAATCCATAGATCAGAGCTGTTTCCAAGAATGAAGTTTCATGCTGTTCACATCAATCCAGCTTCAGTACTTCCAGCTTCAGTATTTCCTTCTAGTACCTAAAAGGAGCCTATAAATAGGAGGGGAATCAGCACTTTGAAAGGGTAGATAACAGTAGGACAAGGGGAAATGGTTTGAAGTTGAGGGAGGGGAGATTGAGGTTGGATGTCAGGGGGAAGTTCTTTGCTATGAGAGTGGTGAGGTGCTGGAACAGCTGCCCAGAGAGGCTGTGGATGCCCCGTCCATCCCTGGAGGTGTTCAAGGCCAGGTTGGATGGGGCCCTGGGCAGCCTGGTCTGATATTAAATGTGGAGGTTGGTGGCTCTGCATGTGACAGGTGAGGTTGGAGATTCATGACCCTTGAGGTCCCTTCCAACCCAAGCCATTCGATGATTCAGGCTGCTGCTGGAAGTGTCTAACTGTAGCAGGACAAAAACATTCTGAGCTCCTTCCACACTGTACACCTAGCAGTCATATCACTGTGTGATGACAGAGGTGTTAGCAGGTCTGGCTCATCAGGTGATCTCCCTTTTTATCCCCTCAGTAGCAGTTCTAATAGAATTAAAAGCACACGAACGAGATGATAACATATAGTGGAATGAGAAGAATAAACTCGTGGCTCAGTTGGAACTTTTCTGAGTAATCCCTTTATTTCTTCAGTAGGAGGAGGAGGAGCCCATCTCCCCCACCTGCCCGGCGACGGCGTTCTCCTTCCCCACCCCCCCCTCCCAGGCGACGGCGCTCGCCCTCCTTGCCCCGCCGAAGGTACTGTGTTCTGCTTTTGGTCATTTTTGGTTTGTTGACTTTCAGCTGTGACCTGTAAAAAGAAACGCTGTGCTGTTGGAAACCTCTTTTTGCTGAGGGGATTGTAGTTTTGCTGTTGAGATTTTCTGAGGTAGTTGCATGGTCTGCTTGTGGTTTGATTGCTGTATCAGGTACCGAATATCAAACTGTTCCAAGAAGTTTGCTATTGAATAAAGTATTAACTAAGTTTAGAGGAACATTCATGCAATTCTTCTTATTTTAGGCATGCTGAATGACACTTGTAACCAATTCCCACATCTGTATGGTACCTAAACATTTATTTCCTTTGTAGGTCTCCATCACCACCCCCTCGCAGGCGCTCACCCTCCCCACGGAGGTACTCCCCTCCGATTCAAAGGCGATATTCTCCTTCTCCACCTCCGAAGAGAAGAACAGCTTCTCCTCCTCCTCCACCCAAACGACGAGCGTCGCCTTCTCCGCAGTCAAAGCGCAGAGTCTCCCATTCACCACCACCAAAACAAAGGAGCTCTCCAGCTCCTAAGAGGCGCTCACCATCCATATCTTCCAAGCACCGGAAGGGTTCTCCTTCCAGTAGGTCCAATAGAGAAACACGTTCTCCACCACAAAACAAAAGGCATTCACCTTCACCAAGGCCTAGAGCTTCTCATACCTCTTCAAGCCCGCCGCCGCTGCGAAGGGGAGCGTCAGCATCGCCCCAGAGAAGACAGTCTCCATCTCCAAGCACCAGACCCATTAGGAGGGTGTCAAGAACACCAGAACCGAAGAAGACAAAGTAAATCCATCTCATTTGTTGTTGGTGTTTGGATTTTTAAATTATACAATGAAAGTAGTTAGGGGATCACATGAGCAATGGCTCTCATGTATCTTCAGGTTACTGGAGTGGTGGAGGTGCTGCTCAGCTTCCACTTTTGTACTGCCAAATCCCGAGTGGATTTTTCTGAGGTTTATTTCAATAGGTGCTTTTAGTCTGAAGTGCAGCATGGGGAGAAGCATTGAAGAGGCTGTAGTGTCTAAGCGTTCTGCTAGTAGCATAGCAAAACACTGGGAGCAAGCAGACCAAAACTTAGAAGTTTTGTTCCTAGTCTTGCTTAAAGCAAAATGAACTTCCTTGTATTTTAACGCTAACTGCAGAAGGGAACTGCTACTTTTTATCATTCCTACCTGGTTCTGCAAGATGTAAGAATACTTAATGTTAGCAGTTGTCTTTAGTGTGATTGCTGCTTTTGTGAGCAGATTGTCAGAAGCATGGTGTGCTTGCTTTACTCCTTCAGGATAAAAAATTGTAGCTGAACGTTTGCACTCTTTCTTTACTGGATGGTGAAATAGTGTTGCTATTCTCTTGACTTTTAATAGAGTTATAAATTAATCATATCAGGAAAAAAGGGAGCAATTACTCCTGACCAACAATAGTCTCATTGCTTAACAAGCTATCAAATTGCAATATCCTTTTTCATTACAGATGCAGACTGATGTAAGATCATTTTGCCCTTTGTGATATATGCCAGCACAGTAACTTTTTTTTTTTAAGTGGCTGCTTAGCCAGGTTACAAACACATTCATTCATTTGACTTGTGAAATTTTTTCTCCTTTGTTTCATCTCTTATATCTCTAATGCTAGAATCTAAGTGTAGCTTCTCTGTTTCCAAGGGCTTCCACCCCAAGTCCACGATCTGCCAGACGGGTGTCTTCATCACGGTCTGCATCGGGATCACCTGAGCCAGCTCCAAAAAAGCACCAAGGGCCTCCATCTCCTGCTCGGTCTCGTTCCCCTTCTGCTAACTGGTCACCTGCAAAAAAGGCTAAAAGTCCAACTCAGAGCCCATCGCCTGCGAGGGTATTGGTTTGTTCTTTGGGGTTACGTGGTATAATTTTTGTAGAGACTCAGTTGTTGAACTGAGTAACCTTGGGGAGACTTTCCATAGTTATGAAATTAAATATTTGTAATGCATGTTTCAAGCTCTGCACTTCTCTGAGACTGATGGAAGTGCCTTTATATTCATTTTAACTTCTGAAAGAAAACACTTTCTCATTTCCTGAGGTTACTGGTGTTATTTAATAAGTATGCTTCACTTGTATTGAGCTTAATGGTCTATGAAGCGAGGTGATCTTACTTGTGTTCAGCAGTCTTATTTGCCAGCTAGTCGTAATAGGAAAAAGATAATTTGGCCTACATGTTCTATGAATTTGCTTCCGAGGGACATCTCATTTCATTCCCTTTGTTTTAGGGAGTTAGATTTCACCTCCAGTATTCATTTCTGTGAAGAGGCCTGTGTGTCATCACTGTGACACACAGGTCAGCCTGCTGTTATGCTCTGTGTTCAGCCACAGCATGGCCATGTACTACAGGATCTGCTTCTCAGAGTGCTGCTGTTGTTCCATTAGCAGTGGGACTCTCCCAGTTCTGAAGGCACTCTGTTTCCCTCAGTGTCAGGAGTTGCACAGCTCTTCTGAATTGCCTGGTGTGGCTGTGGGTTTCTTTTACCAGAGTTCAGGGTTCTTGGAAATGAGTCGTATCTATTGAATTGTTTATTGCAGAATTCAGATCAAGAAGGGGGCGGAAAAAAGAAGAAGAAAAAGAAGGATAAGAAGCATAAAAAGGATAAAAAGCACAAGAAACACAAAAAGCATAAGAAGGAAAAGGCTGCAGTGGCTGCAGCAGCTGCTGCTGTGGCTGCAGCAGATACCACCTCAGCACAGGAAGAACAGGAAGCAGAAACAGAACCCAAAAAGGTACGAGTTTGGTTCTTATGATTTAATGTTTCAGAGCCTGGTGTAAGAAAATAGATCTCAATGTCCACAGTGCTCTTGAGAGCAGATAGCAATCCTATTTCAGAAACGCAGCATAATTTTACTTGATGCTCTACACTACTGGGGCTGCAGCCCTCCAGCTCAGCTTCCAGTTTGTGAAGAAATGCTTTCTCTTTGTTTCAAGGAGACAGAAAGTGAACCAGAAGACAACCTTGATGATCTAGAAAAGCACCTGCGAGAGAAGGCGCTGAGGTCGATGAGGAAGGCACAGGTGTCCCCCCCATCTTAGGCCGAATCCTTTGATATAATGTACATTTTATTTGGTTTGTACTCAGAATTCAATTTCAAATTGCTAAATGTGTTTGAGCTTTAGAATATAACATTTGTTGTAATAATTGCTAGGTTGAGGTTCACCATGTACAAAGGGCATGGATTTACATTGCAAAAGGTGTCCACAGTGTACTAGTGACATTCTTTCATTGACAGTCAACATAATTTCCTTTAGAGCAAGACTTCTTAGAAGCAGTAGGGGTTTGTTTTGAAGGTTTTCAACATGACCATCAGCTCCCTGGTTTCTTTGAAATTCAACAGAGCCTTTTAGAATAATTTGTGAGGGTCTCATTTGACTTCTTTTGTATCCACTCACATTATGCTACTAACCTTTGTGGTTTGTAAGCCTGCCCAGAAGTGAAACCACTGCAGAATTACCAAGGAAGTACGTATATTTTAATGCTTTCTACTGTTGCCTGTACAGTCTCCATTAAAGCAAATCAAGAATAGCAATTTAGAGTGGTACATAAATGAAAGCATGTTGTTTACCAGGACACTGTGGGTTTATATTGATGTAACATGTTGATTTGGAACACTGGAATTTCATTTGTATTTTTGTTTTGTTTATTTTTTTAAAGGGCAGTTTCCATGATCAGCAGTCCCAGAACAATTCCTTCAGTTACATAAATTCTGTTTGTGAGATGTCGTTGCCCCATTCATAAATCTTGTCTCGTTAGGGTTCCTCTGAATGGTGTGAGCCACTTTCAGAGATGTGCTCTTTGGAAGTGTGAGGAACCTGAACTTTGGATATTGTCATGTTTTCACTGTTTTTTTTTTTTGTTTTTGTTTTTTTAACTAAAGCTATATAAAGCTTGTGGATTAAACAAAATAAATTTCTAAATTTAAAGAGACCTCGCCTATTTTTATAAGAACACTTGGCTAAGCAGCTTTCTTTTGTACAGGGTTAATGAATACACAGATAAGGAATTATCTAAGGAATCCTGGTGGCTGGGAGGTTGTTGCTGTCCATTCTTTTAACTTCAAGTTCTGGTTCAGGAACCAAATCAGTTCTGGAGTCTGAAGCTGCTCTGGAAGGAGGGCTGCAGCCTGGTTTGGAAACCAGTCCTACCTCTTGGTGTGCACAATTAAGTGTAGATATCTAATTAGTCTTTTTATCTGACATGGCGTGGGATCTTTAAGTGAAGCTGATGTTCTGCAGGTGCCCAGTGGAAGGGCTGTCTTAAAAGCTGCTTCTTTCTGCATTTCCTCATACACAGCATGTTTTGTTTATTAGCCCAAACGTACGTGGAGTGCTTATAAACACAATTCATCAGCACTGCAGTGTTGTGTGCCACCTGTTGTTGTCTGTGTAATAAATGGAAGAACTTTCTGGAGGAGCGCATCCTGACCAGTACATGAGTGATGTTTGGTGCTGTGACACTGCAGCTCCACCAGTGTTTTATGTGAATGCACTTCTTTTGCCTTTGGAAGTTCTGTTCTTAGGGATCCCCCCTTCTTTTTTCTTCTGAATGTTGATCCACAAGGAATAATTGAAGTTTGAAAAGAGCAATTAAATATGCTTTTCAAGGAGCATTTCACTTTTGAATGGAATTTAGCTTAATATTTTGATTCCTTCCTACTCAACCAGATCCCATATTGCATCCAAATCCTTGTCAAGGGACAGCAAGCCCTCCCTTCTGAGTTACGGCACCATTTCTCGCCATTTGGAATGCTGCTGTGTAGATACTTCTAGTACAAAATCTTCTGAGCTGATATCCTTCAGTGTTTGTGTTGTGCTGTGGAGTTCTGTGGTGCTGAGCTGTTGGTTCATGACATTGGATTCCTTCCTCTCTTAATTAATTGTCTGTAATAGGCATCGTATCATCCGAAGTCACACTGATGGTGATCTGTTTACCACTCAGTCTCAGTTTAAGCTCTTACTCTGTACCTCAACCCTTTTATCTGTAGCCATGGTGCTGCAGCTCTCAAGGTGACCATGTAGGACACCTCACACAGCGTAACAGCATCCCCAGGGTGTGAATCACTGTCCTTTTTGTTCTGGATTTGCTAATACTGTGTATTTACATGTTAGTCAAGGCAGCCCTTCTGAAGTGACAGGTGAATACGTTGCTGCAACAACTATCACTACGCAGAGAAAAAGAATAATCAAGTTTAATTAGATTGTAATAATTCAGCTAACAGTCAGTCCATGGGAGTGAACGTAAGGATGGAATGAGTCACTGACAGCTTGATATCTCTGGTTCATAGTAAAGAATGATGTATTTGTTGTGTCAACACACAGGAAACAATAGCAGGTGTGTTCAATAACTTAAAGTCCATACGAAGCCACTGAAGGACTGAATTTTTCCATTTGTGTGGCTCTGGGAGATTTGCCTGGGAGCGCATGGAGCATTTTCCATGCTTTGCCACAGGAGTTCTGCTCTCAGAGGGAACTGTGTTAATGTTCAAGGCAGAGTCTGCTCTTCTGCTGTGTAAAATGCACAGAGATCTGAAATCTGAAGGGCATTAACCTGTATTTGGGCTCCATTTCCAGGCAGTGACGTTGCAGGAGGACGGTGCTCACCCTCAAACTTGTGCTGGGGATTGTTTGCCTGCGCAGCTTTGGGAGAAGGAAATAAGTAGCTGTTAAAGCATCAGTCATAGTGAAGCAGATGAGAAAGTTCTCCTGTTTTGTTTTATCCTCCACTGAAATGGGAGAAGGGGGAAAAAAGAAAGAAATGGGGTATTTAACAACATCCCCAGCTACATCTCTTAACTGTGGGAACCGTACAGGGATGGTGTATTGAAAGAAATAGCATTGGATGTGAAGGGCTCAGTGTCCAGGCAGAGGGAAATGCTGTGGCAGTGCCACCACTTCTGAGCACTGATATGGAAGAATTAGCTTTGTCACTGCTGTGATATTTTTTTAATGAGACAGAACTGTGGCTCTGTCACTGCTTATTAAAACCTCTGTAAGTTCACATGCACCGACAGGGGGATGAGGTGAGAACATTGCATGAAGTGCACCATCATCAAAACAAAACTCAGCTCTTTCTTATTTATTTTTAATCTGTTACAAGCACGTGAATGACTCTTTCTATTATTTATGCTCTGGGAATAAAGGATGCTGTTCTCACAGGCTCTGCTTTCAGCTTCAGCTCTATGGGTCAGGGAAAGTGGTCACATTGCTGCCACCCAGGAGAGAGGTGACTGCATGGAGCTGGGCATGATGGTGTGATTCCTCCCAGACTGCACCCATCCATGCAAAGTGTTCACCACCAGCAGGGCTGGATTAGCAGGATAACAGCAGGCAGATGATGTGGACCTTCCCTACATAGCAAGGCTTTGGCCATGCTGCCAGGGAGCCCCAAATCCACCGCCTCCAGGTGAGCACTGACCCTTAAGGATGAAGGGAAGGTGGGGACGATTTGAGTTTGTCATCTCAAAATGCACATTTCTGTTACTAACGAGGAGCCACGATGTCATTTGAGTTTCAGGGTCCCACTGCTGTCACCTGGGGTGGATGTGGAGGATCCTGAGGTGGATGTGCCTCAATCTGGGGCTCCAAGCGGTCGTTGTTATCACAACCTCACAGCAGCGCTACAGAAAAGCCACCGTGCTTAAAGAGGTGATGATTACAATTGCAAAACCAAATACCTGTTGCTCAGAACGACCAGAATTTCAGCTCAAGCAGGCAGAGCGTGTGCTGCAGGCAGCAGGCTCGGCTGTGGGCAGTTTGGAGCTCTCTGCCTGCATCCCATCCCTGCTCACCCCATCCCTGTGGCTTTGGGTTCACGCTCAGCTCTGTGCCCGCTATGGGGTGTCAGGGAGGTGGGGCAATTCCTGCTGCTGTGTTGAGAGCTGCCAGCGCTGCAGACGTTGCTGCAGTACAAATAATTGCATCAACAAAACGATTTCTAAGTCCTCATAGCACTGTGTGACCTTTGCTTCTCGTTCCTAAATGGATTTCCTTTTCTTGAGGCCTTTGGAAAAATCTGGCTCCTTCCACGATGACTCAGAGAAGAGGAAATGTGATCCCTGCTCCGTGTGCCACCCCAGGACAGAGCAGTGCTGACACCATCACAACCTTCCCCCAGAGAAGCTCTGGGAGGGCTGGGGCTGATCCTTCCAGGTGTGCTGGCGGAGGAGATCTGGAGGTCTCAGTGCCCCTCATGCTGTCTCAGCCCCATCCTCCCAAGCCCTGCCTGATCAGATCCCCTCTCAGCCTTCTCTTCTCCACTGCGAGGATGGATTATCCTGTGTCTACAAAGAGGGTATGACTTTGTATCAAGTGGGCACGGGGATAAGGAGGGTTTGGTGCTGGCTTTGGGGTGGCTTTGCTCCGATGTTTACCTCCAAAGCACGGTGCCTGGTGTCGGTGCTATCATTGGATGGGTGCCCTGTGGTGGATGGAGGGCTGCCCCTCCGTCAGCACACCAGAGCCATCACAGTACCCATCTGCAGGCAGCCCCAGAACAGAGATCCAGGAGGAAGCACGGATGGACCACAGCACTGCAGCACAGCTGGGTTGGAAGGGACCCCATGGCCTCTCAGCTCCCTTTGTCCCCTCCCATCCCCAGTCTGCAGGCTGTGCTTCAATGCCCAGTGCTTCAATGGCACTGAAGGGAGCGAGGTGGGAGCTCTGCACAGAGCAGCGCTCCTGTAACCCCGTGCAGGGACCCAATGCAGTGCAGACAATGCGTGCTTTGTCCACTCCTGTTCTCCCAGTGCTGTGAGTGCAAACACTGAACGCACAACGCGTTAATTACCGTCCAGCTCCCCGGGGAAAGGCCCATATGCCAACAACCAGAGCAAAGCATGGGAAGCGCCGCGATCGTTAAGTGACACTGAGCTGCAATTACTTCTTGATGAACGCTTCGGAGAAACACACAGTGGAGCAGCACCAAACGTGAGGCTGTGCAGAAGACGAGAGAGAGCAAGAAATCTTGGGGTGGAGCCCACTCACCAAGCAGTGATGCTGTGTGAGCTGTTGGCATCCAACTCACAGCGTTGGCTTTGGGCACAGCGCTGCGTGATGCTGCATCCTCAGCTGCTCGCTGGGCGCCTGCAGTTGGTGCTGAGATTTGGCGTTCACCCCGACAAAGAATGAGCTGCCTGAGGACAGCTGGCTGCGTGCTGCAGCAAACCGCCAACTGTCTGACACACAGACAGACGGCTGCTCGCCTCCACGTGGATGGGGTGGGCATGGAGCTTTGGGAGCAAGCACTGCTCAATGCGGAGATAGCGAGACAAAAATGAGCGCTGCCAGAGCGACAAAGCAGCCCAACCTGGTGGTGGGGGATGAATGCAGCCCCACATCTCTCCCTGTGCTCATGCAGGGCTGAAGGGAGCTGGTGGCTGTGCAGAGAGGGCACTGCTCCTGCTGTGCCTCTGTGGGGCTGTGTGTTGCCTACAGCCCAGCTCGGGATTTTGAATAGCACTGGATGAGAGCGCTGTGTTTTTCACCCAGGTGCTGTGGTTTCTGCCCTTCTTTTATAGGTGCCTGTGGGCAGGTTCATTGCTCAGCCTCACCCACCCTTGCTTGGAATTGTTCTGCCAAAGCCAGCCAAGTGCTTGCAGGCTTCACTCAGTGCCCTTCCTTCCTTACCCGAGCAGCTCCAGAGCCAGGGTGGGGATATGGGGTGGGGGTGTGGGGTGGGGGTTAAGGTGCTGCCCCACACTCAGACACACAGCGCTGTGCTCCAGCTCAGCACCCACCTCCTCCACTTGGAAAGCTCAAGATGGAAAACCGCTGCGTAAAGGCCGAAGTGCTGAGAAGTGAAACAATGGCACACTGTGCTACAGCCCGGCCAGAGGGAAATAAGGCTCAACGCAGCATAAAATAACACGGAGGGAGCGACCTGCTGCTCCGTGCGGAGGTGGGGGGTCGGCAGCGCTTTGTTCCGGCTCCTGGGCTCTGCGCAAACAGAGTCACTTCACTTTTTCTGACTCGTTTCTCGCAGCTGGAGGAGGTGGGAGAAGCCGCTGTGTGCCCGGTTGTTTATTTTGTAAAGCTCGGATAAATGAATTGCGGGTACGATTGCAGAAATCTGCCAGAAAGTAAGCGGCAATTAAGAGAACGGGGAAACAATTGGGAGCGTTCAGAAACTGCTGTGAGACGGAGGTCTGTTTGAATGGGGAGGAGGAGGGGCTCGGGAGGAGGCCGCTGGAGAGCAGGAAATTGTCATCTGAAAGTCAAATAACCGAAAAGACGTTGAGCGGCAGGCAGGGCCGTGCAGTTGGATGGCAGCAGTGCTCAGCCGGTAACACCACGTGGACTCTTTTGTTGGAGGAGGAATCCGGCGGCAGAGCTGGCAGCTCGTCGTGCTGCTGCAAACCGTCAGCATCAACGCTGCCCTGCGCGGCCCCGGGGGGAATTTTAGGGGAGGTGGGGTGGAGTTGCTGCTTCGCGCTGCTCTCCGAAGGATTCGCTGCTTCAAGGAGGGCTGCCACAAACCCCCCCGGTGTGACGCAGCCCATGAGTGAGTTTGGGGCTGTCGGCACAGGAGGGGCGGAGCGGAGCTGCTGGCTCTGGGACCCTCAGGGCCCCTTTGGGAGGCAGTGGGGGCACAGCTCCCACCACCCAGCTGTGTGCTGCGGCTCGAGGCGTCCCCCCCCTGCTCCACCCCCCAGCCCTGCTCTGATGAAGGCGGCCTTTGTGGCACAGTTCTGCCATTAATTGCAGGCGGAGGTTCCCGGGCAGGGCCGGGCGCTGTTTGGTTAGGTGACACCTCCACCCCGCTGTCCCACCCCGTGAGTCACGGCGGTTCCTTGGACTCTGTAAAACAAACAGGAAAATCTCCCGCCGGCGGAGAGGGCCGCGAGGAGCCGGAATGCGCTATTTTGAGGAAAACACTGGAAAAGGGCGCACGGTTTAATTTCATTCCGCCGCTCCTCCCAATCCTCAGCCCTTGGCCTGAATAGCTCGACAGAAACTAGGCTGAAGCTCGGCTCCCCGCCCCTCGCTCTCCCCCCGCCCGGCGGCGCGCACGGAGCCGAGCCCAGCGATGAGCTCAGCCGCCCGCGCCCACCGCGGCGCCCCGAGCGCTGCCCCCGCCCGGCCCCTTTAGCCCCGCCCACACATACCTTAGCCACGCCCACATAGCCAAACAGCCACGCCCACAACGCATCGGCCCCGCCTACATTTGTATTGTCCCCGCCCATTTCGACGTTAGCCCCGCCCCCCATCGCTAACCGCCCCGAGTTCAGCCGCGCTTCCACACCGTTGGCCCCGCCCCCTTTCTGTGACCGCCTCCAATCAGGTCACGCCCTCCGGTTCTGGCTCCGCCCCCATTCCCTGCCCCGGGGCGCTGTGCGTCGTAGCGCGGCGCGGGGCGGGCCGCAGTCGCGCGGCGCGGGCGAGGCGAACGGCGGCGGTCCCGTCCCGGCGGCGGCAGCGGGCGAGGCGAGAGGCGGCGACGGTTGCAGCATGGCGCTGTCCGTGCCGGTCAACGGGCTGAAGGAAGGCGATAAAGAACCCGTCATCGAGCTCTTCGTGAAGGTACGGTCCGGGCGCGGCTCGGGGCGCTCCGGCCGTTGGCCGCCCGCTCGCTCGCTCGCTCTCCCCGCCGCGCTCCTCCCGCCCCCGCCGCCGTTCCCCGTCCTGGGCTGCGCGCCGGGAGCGCCGCGGGGGCGCGGGGCGGCGGCGGGTGACGCCCGTGGCGCCGCGCGGGGCGGCCGCGCACAAAGGGCCGGGATGGGCGGGGCGAGGCGGGCGGCCCCGTCGGTCCCATCGGTCCTATCGGCCCCGTCGGCCGTCGGAACCCGAAGTAACGCGACGCTTCCCGTCCTGCGGGGTCCGGCGGTGCCGCTCCGCTGTTCCGTTCGGTGTCGAAGTACCGGGGAGATGAGCGATGCCCTCGTTCTTTCCGCTCCGGGCTGCTTTGAATAGAGCCGCCCCAGAAACAAAGCGCCTTGGTGCTCGCGTTGAACTTTCCGAACGGTGCCGTAACGCGGCGATGCGGCGCCTCCGGTTGTCGGGAAGCGTTCGGTGTCAGCGCCCCGAGTTCGGTGTCACCGCCGGGATCTGCAGCGTGCGGCTCGGCGGGGACTGGGAGCTCTGCCGGGTGGTTGGGATCCTCAAGGGCCGGGTGTTGCCCTTTTCGGGCTGTGAGTTTGCTGTGCGAGGGGCGTTTCGTGCGTGAAAGAAAGCAAAATCACTTCTTAAGCAAAAACGCGTGGATTCAGCTCGGTGTTGGACCAGCAGAGATGTTGGTGTCTATGAAAGGGGGAAAGCAGGGAGCGTTTCTGGCACCCTTGGCTGAAACTTCACCAGCACGGGTGTACGAGGGCTGTGCTCATGGACCGGCCCATGCCATCTCCCTGGAGGAAGCCTTTCTGCAGTGCTGTGAGCTGCCTGCCTTCGGGACAGGGTTCAGGTTAGGAAGCATTTGGGCTTGTTGGCCCTTCATGCTCTTCAGGTAAGGGTTGTTTCCCTGGAAAATCCTGCAAAGGAAGAACACCTCCACCCCAAAGCTGCCCCGGCAGTTGTTGCTGGGCGTTGCTGCCTGTCCCACGCCGCACTGATGCTGTTCAGCCTTATGGCAGCGGTGGTTTTTGTTTGCTGTCCGCCTTGCCAAGCTCATCCCTCCATGCAAATGCAAGCAGCGTAATGAAAAGACGCTCACAGTGTCTTCCTTGAGGAGCGCTAGATTTTGGTTTAATCTCTTTCTGTCAATGGGAAGCGCAGCGTCTGTGTTTGTTTCACAGCTTTCTGCTGGTTCCGGGAGCAGTCTGGCAGAGCCTGCAGTTACTGAGCGAGAGTTAGAAAGGGTTTGTTTGAAGTTCTCTGCATTGCGCAGCACGTGGGCTCTCGGTTCTGCCCCAGCACAGTCAGCCAGCAGCTGTTCCAATGGGGCAGCAGAAGGACTTTGTGACCAAGGGGAGAAATCCGTGCCAAATGTCTGCAGCTGAAGGAGGGCAGCAACTGCGTGACCTGAGCACAGGGTGTTGCAGCAGGCAGTGGTTAAAGCTGGGTGAGCAGCACTGTGGAGCAGGGGGAGCTGCTTGGCTTCGTGCCCAAGGTGTGGGGGTTGAATGCTGTTAACTCTGTGGGGTGGGCACGCCGTGAGCCTTCAGTTGTGGGTGTATGGGGCTGCTTGATGCCCGCAGCTCCTTTGGGCTGTCTGTTGTAAGTGGTGTTTTCATAGGCTGTGATGGAGGATGTGCAGAAGAAGGGGACTGGGGTAAGGAGGCGCTTTCTGTTAAGGTGCTGGGATGGAGGTAATAATGTGTTCCTTGGGCTCACAATGATGAACTTGAGGAGCTGTTCCATGGGGCTGCCTGTAGCCTTTTTAAAACTAAGTGCAGATATTTTCCAAGTCTTTCCTCTGAGAGCTGGTAGGGGGAACCCAGTGATGTGTCGGATTTCATTTTGTTTCCTCGTATGTGTGCATGTATTATTAATGGGGAGGCTCGATGATATGCCCTGGTGGCATTGCAGAGCAGTGAAAACCACATTGCCACAAACTCAGGCGTTATGATCTGAATATTACGCACACAGCTCGTTTACAATTGCAATTTAGGAGCTCAAATGTGGATTTTCACTGTAAATAAAAAGCGTGCCCGATTGCTTTGGTCAAACAGGACAACTCATCTGTGGAAACCACAGGACGGAGCCTGTGTACAAAGGAGGTGGGGATGGGAGCTGCCCGCAGTGTGGCCTTTGGCATCCCAGAGGGCAGGGAGGGATCAGTGCTGGTAATAGCAAGGTGACAGCAGGTGAGTGAGAAGGAAAACCCAACCAACAGGAAGTCTGTGGTCATCTGTCTGCTGGCAGGAGGCACTGGGATGTAGCAGATGTAGGTGATCACTGAGGAATATTCCATCTTCACCCATGCAGCACATGCAATGCTTGTCAATTAATTAGACCTTGGCTATCTGGCAGCTTTCTATGGGGCGTCGTTGAGAAATTGGGCACCTGCTTTGACAACCAGATAGTTCTGGTGCGTGGCACGCTGTTTGCCCATGGGTTGCTCTGCAGAAAACAGCTGTGAATTCACACTTAGTAAATATCCCTCACCAACTCCCAGCAGTTGTGAACCGCACGGGAATTTGGCATCTTTGTGCTGTGGGATGCAGGCCTGTTCACACTGAGCTCATGGCAGGAGGGGATGCACACCAACGTGTGCTTTGTCTGAATTACAGCTCGTCCATGGGAGGAAGCAGCAAAGCTGGAGGCACAGCATGGCTTCCCAGCAGTGCTCCTGTCAGGGGCAGGCCTGCTGCTTGATAATCCTGTTAGGTGAGGCTCTTCCCTATGCACAAGATCACCTTTTGGAGGTTTTAATGCAATAAGTTCAGCACCTGAGAACGTCTCAGCCTGTCCATTGAGTGCTTTGCTGTCTGCATCCCTGTCAGCTGCTGCACGGCCATTGGTGTAGGCCCTGTGCTGGACTGGAAGCTTTTTCCTCCTTCAGACAGCAAAGCAGTGGGAAGCAGGCCTAAAAAACCATCTAGCCATAATTCCTCCAAGGATGGCACTGAGGAGGGGTGGTTTTTTTGGTCAGGATCTGCTGATGGTGGGCCCTGAAGGAGCCACGGCCACAGCGGTACCATGGTGAGGGGTGCAGCTCCGTGTCTGTGGGCCCGGGGGGAGACGTGCTGCTTGTGACTGAGTGGGAAAAACAGAATGAGAATCCTCTTCAAGGAGCTGGGCTGCTGGGAGGTAAAGGTAGCTGGTGGCTGAGAGGCAGAGGTGAGGAATGGCGGTGTGGTGATGCTGTGGGTGGGCACGGAGCTGTGGGTCTGCAGCTCCCCTTCCTCACCGGCTGGTTTTGAGGGCTGCGTTGGCTCTGGGAGCCCAGCCAGGGAGTTCGTCGGACTTTCAGCTGAATGCCAAGCAGTGGACTTCGCACTCGGGGGTTGCAAGCACAAACTTCACGTTATAAAAAGAGGGGAAGAGATTTGGGAGCTCCATTCTCTCCAATGTGTGCGTTTGGCTTCTCTCACACCAACCGTTCTGTGCAACGCAGCGTCACGAGGCCTGCACTCTTTTACACCAACACTTCACAGTTAAAACACCCCAAACAGGATCGCTTTGTCTCCATAGGAGCTTAAACAGAACCTTGACGTCAAAGGGCTGTAAATTCTTTACTCGGAATGTTGTTCTTTTCCTCTGAAAGATAATGGTTAATTTCTTTAAGCTTGTTTTGATTTTTTTCTTTTTTTTCCCCAGCTCAGGTCCGACACAGTCTGATTTTTAGAGCTTAGAATGCTGTGTTTGTTTATGCAGAAGTTAAAAGCATAAGCTAAGCTGCTATTAATTACAGCCTTCTTTGTGTGTGAGTTCTCCAGGAGTTCAGCCTGATTCCTCGTATTGTTGGCCAGACAAAGGGCAAGGAGCTGCGCAAGGAGAGGAAATGACTGCGTTCTGTGCACTGAATGTCCATATTAGGTATAAACTAAATATAGGAGTGTAATCCAGGAGTGAAGTCATATCTGTGTATTTTCATGGGAAGAGCTAATGAGATCAGTCAGTGCTACTGGATCGGCTTCAGAGCTTTTTGGCTCCCTTAAAGAATGACTATTTTGGCTAGACTTCGGTCTGTGCTTTGGAGGGCTGCTATTTTTAAATGAAGGAAATCGTTTTTTTTGCGTGGTTTTGTCTAAAAATAAAGTGAAAGCACAAGTACATTGCTCTGGTCCTTCGAAGGGATGTTTTAGCTGCCCTAGTGTGGCACTGTGCTGGATCCTAACGAAGGAGGAAGCTCTGCTCTGCAATGAGGAGCTGGGATCCTGGTGCTGAGGGATGTGGGATGCGTTCGTGGATGGCACTGGAACCAGAAGCAACAGCAAGCAAGCCTCCCTGCAAACCTTCATGCTTTAGCAGCTCCAGAATCAAGATTCCAACTCCTGTTTCAGCCTGAGACGATGTTTTCTCCTTGCTGGAGCATTTGAGTGCCCTGTTAGCAGGGGGTACCGTTCAGAACTGCAGCTCTGCTTCAGTGAGTTTTGAGAATTTGAGCAATGTTTTCATTGCTAGGCAGTTCTTCCATGGCTATGGATGTTTTCTCTCTGGTTTGGTTTTTTGGCAGTTGGTTTTTTAGCTGTGTTGCTGCTTTCACACGTCAGAACTCCCTGGTGATGGATTTTCTATAGAGAAACCCATGGTACTGAATATTCAACAGCCTAATTGGCAGCTTCATACTTAATACTGCAAGGATGTCATAGGAGATGTCAGTGGATTTGGACACGTTTGTCTTATCTGGGTTTGTTACAGCTGAATCACTTTGTTAAACGTATTGCCTTGGTAAAAAGGGGTGGAAAAGGTGAGCTTGCTTATTTTTCCTACATCAGATCAGGAGAAAGTCACGTGTGAGCTATCTATAGTAACCCCAAGTTGTTGTATTCATGACATCAAGCTGATTTCTCCACTGAAGAAAGTGATGGATAGTATTTAATGCACGTTTTGATCTGATTCTCCCAAAGGATGAAGCGGGATGATGTCTTTTCTCCAAAGCTCATAAAGCACTTAATTAATTTCTACCGAATCACAAAGTTACTTTCATACATCCTGAAAATCCCACAGCTTTTTTTCCCCAAAAGCTTCATGCTAAAAATCAGGTAGCGATAAGCAAGAGCTGCACGAAGCAGTCAAATCTGCTAATAATTTGGATAGGAGTGGCACCACGAGGCTAAATACAGCTTCATCCTAAAATGGTCACTGCTGTGCGAGTCAGATGTGTGGCACAGGGGCTGTTTGGATGGGCTGATAAATGTTTCCTGGCGTGATATTCAGAGCTCACAGGGAGCTCCGTTTGTTCATTCATTCATTCTGAAATGCTCGTGGAGTTTACGTGGATGTTGGCTGATGTGGAAATTGGTGATAAATCAGGTGAAGGTGACGCAGCTCCCCGAGAGCCAGCGGTGCTAAGGTTGCTCTTCCCCTGGGTGGGGTGGGTGCTGATCATCAGATGGAAACCACAAATTCATCATGGCAGACTTTTGTATTGGCAGATCGTTCCAGGTATGAGCACAGCTAACCTGGTGGAGCGTTACCAAGCTTTAAATTCCCATATAAAGGTTGAAGAGAGGGGTGCTGCTCATCGGTACAACTCATATGGGGATCACTTGTGCTGTCCCACTGCTCTGCCCCAGGTGGTGCCCGCCCACCCCTCCTCCTGCACATCTTATCTGCAAGCCTTGCCCTGCAAGCAGCACGGAATTCTGTTTATCCAGCTTGGTGAGATAAAGGCTGGAGCTGAGCTGGAAGGATTGGGGCTGACACAGCTGGGCTGTTCTCTGTATTACGTGGGGAACGCCGGACCGCTCCTCTCCGCATTTCTACCCCTGGGCTTTGAGCTGCTGTGTGGTTTTTCACTTGGATCACTTTGTTAGTTCCCCATAAACAGTTTGCTTTTAAAACACTGCTCCGGATGGGATTATTTGCTTATTTTTTGGATGAGCTCACTGCTCATGAAACATGCAGCAGCGATTGTTATCTGCTCTCTGGGGCCGTGGGCATGCATCGTGCTGCTCTTCTCATGTCGTCTTCCCAGCACAGTATTTTCTTAGTTAAACCTGAGATACAGATTGCTGAATTCAAGACCTGATCTTTTATTATTATTATTTTTTTAGTCTGTTTGCTTGAATTTCCATCTATTGCAGTGGAGAAAATGGCTCTGAAGCAGCTCTTGCAGAGACATCAGGCAACCCATCCCCCTGCAGAAGAAGTCCATGTGTGTCCCAAGGAGCAATGCATTGCCTTGGCAGCACAGTGCTGCTCCCAATGACCCAGCATGGGGGTCTGAGCAGCAGCTCCTGCTGCATCCAATGCAGGAAGATAGGAACAGGCCTCTTGGGCAAGCACTTACAAAGCAGAATCCCTTGCCTCAAGAGCATTGAAGCCAGAAGTTTCTTGGCGTTCTGACCGCATTCCTTTTCCAGTATGTGCTCAGAATAACTTGGGACTTTTTGGAGCAGAAGTGGGACAACCCTTTGAATGCAGATAGAAAAGTCTGTGCTTCGTTAAGCTGTTCAGTTGCAGCTTTGGAAATGCATTCTGTTAAGTTGCTGTTGGTTGGTGGGCTGTAATCCTTTTTTTTCTTCTGATTCAAGCAATCTAAGAAGCCCATAATGCTCAAACAGAAGTGGATGCTATCAAATAGTTTGGTCATTTTGAATATTCTGCTCATGCTGGGAGAGAAGAAAAGTTTCAGTACAAGTTGGTATTATGGCATAAATGTGTTTGACTTTTTTTGGTCCTCATTGGAATGGCTTTGGGATTGGCTTAGGAAGATGGGCCTTGCTGAAAGCCATGGCTCTGTGCTGTGCCATGAAGTGCCAACTCTTTTTTTTGTTCCCAAAGCACTTTTGCTTCGGGTTCCAGATGGCCCAAGATTTCATTTGTAGCACAACGATCCACACCGCTCCTTGCATCGGAGAGTGCTTTATTTCACCTGTGATCCTTCAGTCTTCCCCTGGAAATAATAGAACCCCGTGGTGATAAAGAAGACATGGGTGCAGGTGAGATGAGAGCTCAGCAGCATGTGCTGTGTTAGCCAGCTCTGCTGGCTGGCTTCGGTGTCAGAAGTGCTGAATTAAAGATGAGTGAGCAGAGCTCTGCATCCTTAAGGGTGGAATTGTGGGCTGAGCCTGGCGTCATGCTTGCTCACAATTGAAGGCTGAGCTGGGTTCTGTATCATAGAATCATTTCTGCTCCACGGTGTAAATTAGTCTGGGAAGTAATATATATCCACAGAGATAGGTATATAGGTGTATTGCTCAGGGTGAAATGGGAAGCAGGAATACACTCACTGTGCAGCAGCTCCCATCCTTACAGTGGTTGTGTGCACAACAGAAAGCTGTGCGTTGAGCTGAGTGCTGGCTGCTCTCTCTCATCAGTTTGTGATGCAGAGCAAAAAGCAAGCACAAAACTCAGCAACTTTCCTTCTTCAGATGTTCATTGCTGGAAGTAATAAAGGTTTGGAGAAAAATGGCTGTACGTTGTCCATAAC
Source organism: Phasianus colchicus (assembly GCF_987193195.1). Taxonomy (NCBI): domain Eukaryota; kingdom Metazoa; phylum Chordata; class Aves; order Galliformes; family Phasianidae; genus Phasianus; species Phasianus colchicus. Next base: position 3,442,567 of record NC_143459.1, on the reverse strand, counting down.
AAAGCACGAATTGAGGGCAGCAGAAATCAGTTTGAATCCTTCTGTTCTGGTGGCAACTTCCCTGCTGAAAGGGATTTGAATTTTTTCAAGGTGAAAGATCTTTTTGAGTTTAAGCCACTCTGGATGAAAAGCTTTCTTCTTTCCCTGCCCTTTGGAAGTGCTGCTGCTCAGTTCTGTCACTTGCACAGTCTGTGCTCTCCCCACTGGGGCCCCTCTTAGAGGCTGGGAACTGGCAGAGAGCTGGAGAAAAAGCAATTCCTTTGGTGAGTGCCCAAACCTTCCTCTGCTTCTGTTTAAATGGATCTCTACCACTCAGTGCCCAGGCTTTGCATTCAGCCCTTCCAGTCATCTGCCCTGCATTTCACATCATTGTTTGGTGCACTGTGTCAGAGGAGGACAGTCAGTGTATCCTACAATATAATAACAGCAGCAATGGAGGAATCAGCACATGCCTGAAGACCAGGTTGACTGAAGTCATTCTTGGAAGCGTTCTGATAACAATACACAAAATCCTGTAGTTGTTTTTTTTATATACAGCAATCTCAACTCCTGAACCAGGGCTCAGACTTTACAACAGGACTCAAGATTTCCACTGTCTGCTTCCATCCCCACTGCAAACTCAGATTTTCCAGCTCAGCTCTACACACTGCACTGTCAGGGCAGTGATGGGATGTGTGCCATGGCCAGCTGCCCTGGGGTTGCTCACTGCTCTTATACAATAACCTTTCTTGTGGCAGCACTCGTCGATAAGTTTCCTATTAAAAAATGTCTTTGGAATATGAGCAGCAAAGTTCCAGTGTGCACAGCTCTGTTCCTCCTTGTAACAGCCTTTGGTACAGCCGAGGTTTGGAGCTGCTGCTTGCAGTTGGCTCGCTGCAGTGCCATGCAGTGAGATGAGCAATGGACTGGAAGATGGCTGTAATTAATTACTGTGCCTGGGGAAGGAATCGATCCAACAAACGACTTTGGAAAACTGCTGTTGAATGTGTGGTGAATTGCACTGCAGTCGTAGGTATATCTGCTACCAAAACAACGTGGTGGGAAGATCCAAGAGGAAAACACACAGAAATAAAATAACAGTGGCCCAATGTGTGAAGTGTGTTGTATGCTCTGAGGGTGCTTATCTTTGTGTGTTGCATGGGGGTACTTTTGGGTGCTCTGTTCAGTGCACTGCGAGTGTTCCTGCTGTGTGCTCTGCTGTTTGGGAGGGCTGATGATGTGCAGGCAGCAATGTTTGTGATTTGCTACTGAGTCTGTCTCTACACGAAGGGCTTTGAGTACCTGTGTATGTGGCACTGTGGCACCTTCTAACAGCTCTGATCTGCTCTCTTTCTCCTGCAGGCTGGCAGCGACGGGGAAAGCATAGGAAACTGCCCTTTCTCACAGAGGCTCTTCATGATCCTTTGGCTGAAGGGAGTGGTGTTCAGTGTCACAACAGTTGACCTGAAGAGGTAAGGAACGCTTGGTGCATCTCAGGAGCAAGAGTCCAGTGTTTGCGTGGGGCTTCTAAGTCTTGCATGGCTTTCTGAAACATTATATATATGTTATATATATATAATTCTTAGAAATACTCAGCAACAACCATGGTGTAAATGTTAGTAGTGTCTATAATTATATCATACTCATAGAATGGTTTCAACCCCCCTGCTATGTGCAGGGTCAGCAGACCAGGCTGCCCAGAGCCACATCCAGCCTGGCCTTGGATGCCTGCAGGGATGGGGCATCCACAGCCTCCTTGGGCAACCTGTTCCAGTGCCTCACCACCCTCTGGGTGAAAAACTTCCTCTGTTCTTCTCCTGCAAAGCCAATCAGTAACGTGGGGTCTCTGCAAGCAAAGCATTGCAGGTTGCAACTTTGACCCAGTGGATGCTGGATAACTGTCACAAACAATACCATGCAGCCACCCTTCTCTTTAAGGATATTAAGGTGAGGTTGGTTATCGTGCAGTGGGAGTATAGGAATGGCACAGTGCTGCATGTCACCTGAGCTGTAACTTCTGTATCTATGGGAGGAATACCTGAATGGGTGAGAAGGGAGATGGAAACGGAGGAATCTCAGTTTACTGAGGTTGGGTGTGCTTTTATTAGAAGTAGTAATGCCCCGTTCAGCATCTCTCTGCTTCTCTGTGGTGGGAACAGTGTTTGCACAGCATCATTGTGATGTCAGGGACTGAACTCTCTGGAGAGGAGGAACTGCTCGTGCACACAAAGCTTATTTTTGGAAATGAAGCCAATAGGAATGCAGCATTCTCCGAAGAACTGAGTGTAAAATGTGTGAATCCTGCTGGACTTGCTCTCTTCTTTTAATCTGGTTTTGAAGGGACTGACTTGGTTTGCTTTCACTTCAAGAAATAACGCATCCTCCACTCTCCCCCTCCGTTTTGACTCTGACAATGCTGGTTTTCAATTACCAGTATTACCTAATTCTCTGCCGTAAGACTGGGGCAGACCACTCCAACAGAGGGTAAAAAAGAGCAGCTTTTGTCCATTGTTTGCAGCTTTTAGATGCTCTCTGGCCAACGTGGGGTATTACTGCAGATGTAACTATTGTTGGATGGGGAAAGCACAGAATGAGTGCAGGAATAGGTCAGGTGAGCTCTGTATTTTGTTGCACACTGAACATCTTCTGGTGAAGGATGGAGTGCTGAGGCTGATTCAGGTTTGAATAGAGGGTGATGCATACTTGATTTCTTTTAGTAGAGCTTTGGAAGAGGGAGAGACAAACAGAACTGTTCTGGATGGTTTGATACCCCATTGCAGTGCATTGCAGAATGCCAGCTGCTCGAGTGGAAATGTTTTATGGTGGTTTGTCCCCTGTTAGCATTAGCAGAATGTGATAAGTGCTGGATAGGCTCTGTTTTAGCACTTCTAATGTTGTCGTAGGAAACTGACTTCACAAATCCATTGTTCAAGCTAATTACTGTGTTGTTTTTCTTTATCCTGTTATAGGAAAGCAAACTTGTTTGAGAAGTGGATAGCAGTGTGCTTTTTGCATCTGGATTTATTTTGCTAGCCAAAAGGCAGCATTCCCTTGCAGAGCATGCTTCAGCCTCAGTGTGACTTCATTCAAGGGTAAAAGCAGCTCTGTGCAGCTCCAAAGGTCAGGGCTGGATGTAACAGCTCACAAGTTAACAACTTGGGATGCTGGAAAAAATGAGTCTGGGTTCATTGACTTTGTGACATGTACTTTTCCCCTCCATACTTGCACTGAGCATCACGCTGCACTCACAGAGAACATTTTGCAGCCCTCAGTTCTCCTATGAGGACACAACATGGGCACATGGGCAAACAAAGTGGGAAGTCCAGCTCTGTCGAAGAAATAACGCATTTCTTCCCTCTGTGTGGTCAGACAGAGCCTTTATTCTTTCCCTTCACAGAAGCAGCATTTCATCTGATCTGTGCTGCTGACGAGCAGAGTTACAGTACATAAATCAGCCTGAGAGCATTGTTGGGCTTGTAGCAGCACTCAGGGTCGGGCTGCATTCAGTTGGGTTTCGAAATCCTATTTTGAACGTCTCGATTGTGTCGTTTTTAGTTGGCAGATGAAGATTAAATAGATAAGTAAATATTAAAGACTGGCCAGGGCTGAGTGCACCTTCAGCAGCGTGAAATGCTGCTTAGGAACTGGTGGCAGCGTTGGGTTTGGGTTTGTTTCCTGCTGGTGTTTTCTTCACGTTGCTCTTTGGGCTCTCGTTTCAGTACGAGTTATAAATCACAGTAGTGGACAGCAGTGTGCATCACTGATGTGGGAGTTGGACCTGGTGACCCTTTAGGGTCCTTTCCAACTCAGACAATTCTCTGATTCTTTGTCATATTTAGGGCTGGCTTTTGCCTGATCTTCAAGAAATTATTGAAACAATGAGTGTTGCTCTGGTTTGTGGCAAAGGCACAGCCTGCTTGTGGCTATTCTGTAACCAAACAGTGATGCTGAGGAGTTTGCCCATGTAGTTAACTAGTGATAGCTGGGTGTCCAAGCCTGTGCTCCCACCTCCAAACATCACTGCGAGCTTTGGGGCAGGTGCTATCTGCCATGGCATTGCTTGGAGTGGTTAAAGAACACTTCTCAACAGCCCAATTTCATCTCTGAAGTGAACATCACTATAATATTTTTAATTCACGTTTGGCTGTGAAGAGAAATTGCACTTTCCCTTAGATTTCAAGGGTGTTCCTTCACTCTGCAGTAAGCCAGGGTTTGTTACATGTCTGCTGGGGAGTCAGACCCAAACTGGGGGCTCAGACCCAGCAGTGGGGGCTGTGCTTTGTTAACCTCTGCTTTCTCTGACAGATGCACACAGCCCAAGTGAGTGCCAAGCGGGGTTCATGACATATCAACCCTTGGGATACACACTCTGATGCTTTGGAAAAGAGTGTGGAAAATGAGGTTTGGGTTACTTTATTGAACTAGTCTGTTTCTGAAGTTGAATATTTTTTTTTGTAGTAGTGTTGCTGTAAATCTGGTGGTCCTCCTGTGTTGGTTTTTAACATGACATCCCCTTTGAGGAATGTTATCTAGGCAAAATGCAGAACTGGAAGTGAGCCACAATGACTTCCTCTAATTGTTGTGGGTTACAGAGCTGTATTTAAATGAAGTGTTCAGCTAAAGTTAATGCTTTCACCGATGGCAAACCTTAAATCCTAAAAGTAAGAGGGCAGTGACAATTCATGCTTTGTGGAAGCTTAAAAATTGACTGAAAATGGTTAATTCCTTGTATTAACATCTGACTTCTGCCACCTGGCTGAAAGCAGGGGATTTAATGGTCTTAAGAATGAAAATCCTTTTTCTTACTCAGTTTTTACACGTACAGCCAAGTGCTCAGCCCTGCCCTAAGTGCTCTGTGGCACTGTGTCCCATTGCTGCTTCCTTGCAGTGGGCAGGAGGGGAAATTTGTGGCAGGAGACCTTAATCTCGTAAGAAAAGCTGCATTTCCAGAGCAGACCTGTTGCTGTGCTGCTTAACAGCGTTTGAATGCTGTCCCCAAAAGCTCTGCTTTCTCACGCTGACCTTGTTTGTTACCAACCTGCTTCCCTGCTTTCCAGCCCCACTGCAGGAGGGAGAAGCCAATTCCTTATGGAGCAGAGAGCCTTAGGGTGGCTGGGGTTGATACAACAGGAGCTGGAGCTTCCAGCAGCAAGAGACCAACATCAGCAAAACCAACAAGCATTCAAAGCTCGGTTCTCTGTTTCCCTTGGGTCAAGTCATGGTATCATCCACCATACATCCCACTTTGCCCAACTGTGCTGGTGTTATTTGTAAATCACTCATATTTTTGCTGGAGGAAGCTTCAGGCATGTCGTTTTTTAAACGTGATGTTTAAAAATCACCTTGTCCAGAGACTGTGCACACAGCTAGTTCTTACACAGGGCTCTTTCAGGTTTGGTTATTTGCAGAGGAGCTCTGTGCAGAGTGGGGGGGATTATCTCTGCCTGCAGATTACGCTATATATAAACTCTGTAGTCCAGATCTTGGAAAAGAGAAAGCATGTTGGGGGTGTAGTGCTGTGTATCTCCCTGTCCCAGCCATGCTGTCCTTCTTGTACCATTGGCTTGAGGAAAAAAAAAAACCCATCCAAAAGGTAGGAAGGAAGTGGCTTTTCTTAAGCACTTGAAATGAATTGTTGGTAAGAAAGCATCCGTCGAGATGTAAAGTTGCTTTTCCAAAGAAAAATAGTGGTGTGTTTTCTGAACTGCCAAGAAGTTGGGAACCTCCAGCAGTGCTGTTGGGATTGTAGCATGGAAAGGGGGGGTTGTGGATGTCCCAAGCTTATTTCTGTATTCCTTTGTATTTCATCCTAGAAAACCAGCAGATCTTCAAAATTTGGCTCCAGGCACTCATCCACCCTTTATAACTTATAATGGTGAAGTGAAAACAGATGTGAACAAGATTGAAGAGTTTCTGGAAGAAGTTTTGGCTCCACCAAAGTAAGTGTTCAAATGAGAATGTGTCACCTTAGGTTAGATGGAGTGTCCTTAGAGGGATTCCTTGCACTAATTAGGAACTTCCTTGGCATCCATAAATTGAAAATTAGGCTTTGGGAATAGTTTGGAGTTCTTTTACTCGTAAGCAGGTGGATTGTGGGTGATCACACAGAACTGATGATTACAACATGCAAATGGAAAGTAATTTTCTAACATCCAATTTCTTTATATTGGACGTGACAGCGATAAGAGTGCTTAATATTTGGAAATTATGGTTGAAAATACTGAGCACTTTTTGAGATCATTAGATTACACAGCACAAGAGTGTGAAACGTGTGGGTTCTAAACTACAGCCATGGGGCAAAGTGCAGGCACTGCCTTTAGTGTGGAAGGCCTTCCTCTTCTATTAAAAGATCTGGGGCTACAGAATGTTAGCTTGAGAAGGGTCTCCTGCAAACAGAAAGCAGGCAGGACTGTTCCATTCTTTGCCTCTTTGCTCCGTTGTGTCACAGCTCTGCTAAAGGAGCCTTTTCTTGTTGCCATGGCTTGTTTCAAACACTGCTCGAGGCAAATGCTTGGTTCAGAAAGCAGCAGTGTGCTTTTGTTTGCCTCTGAGATGCTGGCTTTCAAACTCTTTCCCTTGATGGCAGCATGGGGCTGTTTCTTATAAAATGCCATTTCCTACAAGATGATACGTGGTGACCATCATTCTGATTTTTGCTTTCTAGATACCTGAAACTTTCTCCAAAGCACCCTGAGTCCTACACTGCTGGAATGGATATTTTTGCCAAATTTTCTGCATTTATCAAAAATTCCAGACCGGAGGCTAACGAAGGTAAGTCCCTGCAATCAGCACTGTGCACACATTGCAGTGTTTTCTCAGTGTTGTTTACAACCCATGCAATCTTTCCATTGCATTGAGTTGAAAAACAGCTGCTACAGAAGGCGAGGAGGAAACAGTGAGTTTTACACAGAGGTATTTCAGCATTCTGTTCTGCCCTGGCAATAAATACCCTGCCTGGGTGTGTTCTGGTGTGTGTGTGTGTATGTCAGAGTGGCAGAATGGCTGTGTGCTTTCTTCTTGCTGAGAAATGCTTTTTGTTTCTGTGGGTTCTGCTGCCCTCTGCTGCTGTACGTGCAGAACCTCCACGGCTGCCTGCTCAGTTCTGCCTTGCAGCTGAGCATGTGACATTAAAGAGATTATGTTTAAATGAATAGCTTAGCTTAATGCTAATGACTTTAAGCCAGTTAGGAAAAGTCTTAAGAAACTGACATAAGCCACTTTTTAAACCAAAAATAAACACTCTTAGAGCAATTTAAAAGTGCTGCAAGCTCGTGTGTAAACCAACTTTTAGATAACGTGCATCTGTGTGATATTTAAAGGGATTCCAGTTCTGTTTCAGTGCTCCAAATCACCACAAGTGAATTCCAAGTCAACACCAGTGTTGCTACAGAAGTTGTGCAAGGATCAGCAGCCCTTCACTGTGCCATCTGTTCTGGGGAGCACAGCGATGTGGATTTTGTATTTTAGATCTGGCGTCACTATTCAAAAGATTAATTTGCTTTGAAATTTGCTTGCTGGAGTTTGTTTCTTTTTCTTGTTCTTCACTCCTTCTTCTGTAGGCTTAGAACGTGGCCTCTTGAAAACCCTCCAGAAATTGGATGAGTACCTGAACTCTCCTCTTCCCGACGAGATAGATGAAAACAGCATGGAGGATATTACAGTTTCTACCCGCAAGTTTTTGGATGGCAATGAGATGACACTAGCAGACTGCAACCTGCTGCCCAAACTACACATTGTGAAGGTAAATGGCCTGCAGGGTGCTGCACGAGGGGGAAACACTTGTGGTCTGTGACATGCTGGAGTCCAACTCCTTCCAACCGTGTGTGGGATCCCACCTAAACACAAGTGCAATATTAGCAGAAAAGAATGGTAGTAACAATGCAGGGAGCTCATTGGGGGAGGAGGGAAGTCTAGAAGGCTGGAAGGGAGGCAGCACAGTAAGTGCAGGAGGGGAGGTGGACCTGTGTAATCGTGGCTTGGTCTCTTCTCACTGCTTCCAGTGACCTTTGTACGTTTTGTACTGCAGATGGAGCCACAGATTAAGCTTCTGCCTGGGTGCAGGAGTGTTTACTTTGGTGAGGGCAGAATTAAAGGCTGTGTGAGGCAGCGCTGTCGGGTCTGGGCATATCCCAGAGGGACGGGTTCTGCAGAGTGTGAATGTGTTGGAAGAGCAACAGAGCAAGAAAAGGAGGAGAGATGGAGAAGTGCTTCGAGTGTGTCAGTTCGTAACCTAACCCTTCTGTTCCAGGTGGTGGCCAAAAAATATCGCAACTTTGAGATTCCCAAGGAAATGACGGGGATTTGGAGATACCTGACCAATGCTTACAGCAGGGATGAGTTCACCAATACCTGTCCTGGAGACAAAGAAATTGAAATAGCTTACAGTGATGTAGCCAAGAGACTTACTAAGTAAACAGCACTTGCAAAAAGAGACGACTTCTTGCGTATTCCGTAACAATGCTTCTAACAGACTGCTCTTTTCATATAAGATAGCAATTTTTTTTTTTTTTTGCATGAATTTGCAGTTATTCAAAGTTATGGTGGATAGACCAGGTACAGTAATTACCTAAAGTTTGCAGACTTAATTATAGGCTTGTTTTTCCTTACCTCTTTTCATGGCAAGTCATATTATTAATGCAGTTATGTTACTATTGTTGTGGGGTATTGGGTTCTTCAGTATGAAGAGCTCGCTTGCCCCCATTTCTTTTATTTGCAAACATTTGGTCCCTATCTACAAATTGGTCTGGGATACTGTCTTTCTGTATGGTACAAGGAATATTTATGTATTTTGGAATTTATTGCTCTTCCAGAAGATCTATAACACAGTTGTCATATGTGCAACACACCGAGCTGTACCTGTTTGTCTATCCTGTTTTCATATAGAAGGGAACTTACTCTCCAGAAAAGCCATTTGAGAACTATTTGGCAATGCTTTTAAAATAGATTTATATATATATACATGTATATTATAATTCTCTTGGATTTGAAATCACAGTAATGGTTGAGAATGGACTCACACGTGAAACTTGGATTTGAATGACCTCGAACATCAGGAAGTTTGAATCCAGGCTTGTGCACTACAGCCAGGAGCTCACGGTGCAGAGTTCACATTTAGTTGTGTCTTCAAGAACGTGGTGAGATCAAACAGCAACAAAGCAATTGACAGCTTACACTTATCCCAAATTCTCAGTTGCAGCAAATGAATGCCTGTCAGGATGCCCTTTTAACATCACGAAACCAAAAGAATTGGATGCTTGCCATCTGTTCACCTTAAGCATTTCAAGTGGCTTTCTTTTTGGTAGTTAAGAGCCTTTTTATTTTGTATAGGTCTTTCTGGTGATATTTACTTACAAATCTTTGCTGTCATAAGCAAAACGTGTAAACATGAGTGACGAGTAGCTGCTGTACGTGGTGGATAGCAGTGCAATGATGGGCGATGCAAAACTGAACGCTGAGAGCCCTTGGAGTCGGAGTCTTTCTGGGAACTTTTGTAAGCTGTCTGATTTTATGTTTGTCCTGAAGAAAGCTAAAGTGACCTTTAAAGATAACACTTGCCTTAAATTATAGCGTTCCCTTTTCTTTTTTTTAATCTGAAAGGATATCTGTTAGTTACTCCTGTAAAGAAAGGGTGCGTGGAATCCAGTCCTGTACACTAAACTCACCTGAACTGCTTTCTGTGCATCTGGATTGCAGCTTTGCATGATCGTAATCGTTGCACTACTATACCTAATCTTTTTACTGCAACACTGAGGAATAGCACTGCAATTTTTTTAAGAACCAATTTTCGAGTATTTCTAAAGTGGGGAAATAGTTTTCTTGTTTCAGATGAATGATTTTGGTGCATGGAATAAACGGCTCGGTTCTTTTTAAAAGACCACCATCAACGACTCCAAAGAACACTAGACTTATATGCCTATTTTTTTGTAAAGCTACTTTTGTATTTAACTGATTTCAGAAGCTGGAAAGTGCTATTCCTGCTCGGTTGTCCTTGGAATATTTGACATTCTGCAATAACTCAAAGGCCCTCACGTAAACACTTTTATACGCTATTATTTTTGGTAAGCCCAACTTTTCTAAGCATCCTGCTTTTGCTACTTTATATACCCGTGACATTAGCTTGATGTAGAAGAGGTAGAGTAAGAGATGTGCATTTGTACACGTGGCTTGTGGTGCCTTGTCCTGCCTTCCTAGAGCTAGAACTGCAATATAAAGGCAATTAGAAGGCCTGTTACACATCCTTCTAAGAAAACCATAGATACACTTAGACCTTACTGTGACCTGTTACAGGAGTGTTCAGGCACAGAAAGAAAATCCTGCAGAGCGACCTGGTTAGGAAGAATTAATTGTTGCCCTTTATTAGTTACTGTGTTCTGATGTCACGTCCTGCCCTGAATGAAGCTTCTCAGCCATAATGATCCTTTGTAGGGGTTCAGTCTCTGCTGCAATGTGGCATCTAGAAAAACAGATGACTTCTTTTGTCAGATAACAGCATTTGTGTTGGTACAGAGTTGGAAAAGGTTGTTGTGGTGCTCCTTGCTCGTACAGTTGGCCCTTCAAAACAGAGAATAGGAAGGGATGTCATCAGTTTTTTACATTCTGAGCTCCCCTTTAAAGCCCCGCTCGGCCCTTGGAGGCTCTGAGGCTCTAAGAGCCATTGCACTTAGCACACCTGCATGCATGTCAGCATGGAGCAGCTTTGTGCAGCTCCTGTTGTGCGTGCTGCCTGCATATCAATGCACGCAAATGCCAAACCTGCTCAAGCAGCAGCCTGCTGTCTTGTAATGATAATATATTCTCCCTCCTTTCCAGGCAATCTTCAGACCATTGTAATACCCTAGATTCAGCATGAAGTATTTTAATGATGCTGTCTGAAGGCTTGTAAACAAAGGCTCTTGCTGTAAGGAATTTATGCTTTACGTCCTCACAACGCAGCGTTGAGCATTGGAGCCTTTCTTTTAGGGACACAATTCAAGCAAGTGCCAGGTTGGTAATTCCAAAACGTGCGACAGCTGTGAAAGGACCCGGTGTCCTCGTGGCTTCTCGTGGCACAGCTGTGTGGTGCTGGGGCAGAAGTTGGCCATCACTTGGCTTCAGCAGAGCTCGGTGGGGCACTGCCCTGCTCTCCCCCCAGGTGAGCTCTGTGTGCATCGCCGGGGTGGTGCGAAGCCTTTGCGTCTGGTGTGGGCAGAGAGCTTTCATCTGGCCCCAATCAGCAGCCCGACATTAATTAAAAAAAAAAAAAAAAAAGCCCTTTCATAACTATGTAAATTCTTGACTTCTGTCAACTTGTTTACAATCTGATCTTTGAATGCATTTTTAATTTCATCAAACAGCAATTAATCTAGCCCTGTTTAAATTTAAAATGATGCTCCTAGCCCCTTCTGAAGCAGTTGCCCTTTCAAGTAGGCATTCCAGTTTGCAAGCTGGCTGCATGTATTAGCACGCTGAGCAACCTCCTCTAATCCCAGCCTGAAACACTCTGAATTTTCCATTAAAACAGGTGACTTCTGTTCCCTGAGCAGAAAACCCATCTGGTTTTGTGTGGGAGAACATACGAGAGTATACGCATGATTTTCTTTTTTCTTCTAACAAAACTTTCCTTCTCCAAGAGATTCCCCATGCCTACCCAGCTGCGGGTTGAGCGAGAGCCATAGGAACTTCTGGAACATTCCACGCTCTCTGCAGCTCTCCTGCCTGCCTGCTGCTGCTCCCTGCAGCTCTGTGTCAATGGCCCTCGTGGACAGGCAACAGCCACAGCTCTCCTACGTTTGCATTTTCCCATCAAATTGGTGGTTTTTTTTCCTGCGGCGGGCATGCCCGAACCGATGGAGAGCTGCATGTCGTTCCATGATAAGAGGAGAGATGTAATCGAGTTTTTATGCTAAAGTAGCAAATTAGCATTTCATATCAAAGGAGCACAGACGTGAATAAATGGGAGATGCCTGCGCCAAACCCGCTGATGCCTATCTGAATAGAGAACAAAAAGTGGCAAAGTGCAGTCAACAGTTTTGTTTTTTTTTTTTTTCCACCCTTTGCCACTCCGAGTGCGATCTGAATGCATCCCATTAACTTTTTTTTTTTTTCCTTTTTTCAGAAGAAAGCTTTATCCCGAGTGAAAAATGTTTAATCTGCCTCAGAACCCGTGCCACTAACTCATGCTGTGTTCATAGAGGGAGGAGGGAGTGGAGCAGAATGGGTTTCAGAGACTCCCAGCACAGGGTATGGGGAATACTTGAAGAGTTGATCCGATCTGTTGTAGTTTGCTTCTGTCTTTCACCCTCTGGAACATCTTTTACAGATACCCCAGTGTACTGCTGGCAGCTATTGTTAAAAATAAAATTATATTTTCACTACCAAGCAGATCTTTCTGTTGTTATTGAGGACTTCTTGTGTGTGTTTAAGCGGTGCACCAAACTACTGGGCAAGGTCTGAGTTGATTCAGCTCTCAATCTTTGTTTTTTCAGTGCTGCTGTGACTTCAGGTGGAATACACTCCTCACATTACTGCTGGCTGTGCCTCTTAGCAAAGCAGTAGAACGAGTTGAGAAGTATTCTCCTACAGAAACCTGGAGGAGGTTTGTGTCCCCCCTCCATTTCCCACATTCTTATGGGGAAACTCTTAAGAATTTAAATTTGAGCGTCTCGTTGCTCTCCAGAATACCACATTTTCAAAGTTAAACTGGAAGAATTGATGACCGTGACAATTGTAATGTATTATTTCCATTCAGTATTATTTCCAACTTTCTTGCATCCAAGTCACCACCTCAAGAGCTGAATTCATGTCTACAGGAATCACAGACTTTGACTTTCAGTGCTCTTAGCCCACGTTTCAGCCCTGGCTCCTTACTGCCTTGTGCTTTGTAGGTATGTCTGAGCTGGCTGTGGTCAACACTGGGTGCCCCTGTTGGGGTGTAGGTGGGTGTATGGAGCAGAGACCACCAGCCAGTGGTGGAATTTGGGAGCATCGTCCCATCCATCTCTTGTCTGAGGTTCATTCAAGTCTGATTTTTCCCTTTTGAAAGGAAACCTGTGGAATCCAGCTGACGTCCCCAGAGCCTGATGTCATCATAAGTGAGAGCAGGTAAGCAAGGCAGATGAAGGAAGCGGAGCCATTAAACCCTTGGTGGGATTCCATCCCTATGGCACCATCCCAGACCCACTGCTGCCATGTACCCATCACCATCCCAGACCCAATACCATAGACCCATTGCCAAGGACTCACTGCCATATGGTGGATGTGCTGACCACGGGGGTTTTGCAGTGAGCTCTGCAGTCACTGGGGTTTGCTCACGTACACACACAACCACGTGGACCACGAGGTAGGAGAACAACGTCCTCACGTTACACACACACTGAGAGGGGATGGGGTTGAGCTATGAAGATGTTAGTGCTAAACATTCCATCTGATTATAACTCGCTGCTCCCCATTAGCTGATAGCCTTCATGCTTTTCACTGGAAACTGTTTTAAGACCTTTCATGTGACGCGTCTCGCGTGACCTTTTATGGCAAAGAGGTGGAGCCGATCCGTTTTCATAACTCTTCAGTAATATTAATTGCAGCATGGAAAAATCCAGGAACAATTTTCTCATTATTTCTTCAAACAAACAAAATGCAGCGGAAAAAGGCCAAGGAAACCCTGCAGGGTCCTCCTTGGTGTAGGAATAAAGCAGCTTATCTGAGGGCAGCTGAGATTCCTATGGAAGGAGAAAGGAAAGTGGACAAACCTTTGTGTTGAGTGGGATGGAAAGGGAACTGGTTGGAGGTGGTTGCCTGAGGGCTTTTGGACACTCGTTACAAAGAAGGCTGAGCATGAGCTGAGTGCTGGATGTCTTTGCAGTCTCCAAGTCTCCAGGAGAAAGGGCGGATGCAGTGACTCACAGGTTGGGGCTGTGTTTGATTGTAGTGGTTCCCAAAGTGCTCTGTGAGTCACAGGCTCGGGGTGGTGATGGGTACATGGCAGCACTGGGTCTGGGATGGCAGTGGGTCCTTGGCAATGGGTCTATGGCATTGGATCTGGGATGGCAGTGGGTCAGTGGTGATGGGTACATGGCAGCACTGGGTCTGGGATGGCAGTGGGTTGATGGCAGTGAGTCTTGGCAATGGGTCTATGGTATTGGGTCTGGGATGGTGATGGGTACATGGCAGCATTGGGTCTGGGATGGCAGTGGGTTGATGGCAGTGAGTCCTTGGCAATGGGTCTATGGCATTGGGTCTGGGATGGTGATAGGTCCAGGATGGCACATGGGTCTGGGATGGTGATGGTAGTTTTCATGGCCAACCTAAAGCAGGAAATGGTATTGGAGAAGGGTGAATGGTTCACAATGATTTGATGTTGCAATCCCTGGCATCTGAGAGCTGCTGCCATAGGGTTTCACTTCAGTGCGTTCTCTGCAACAGCAAGATTCCCCTGGAGCACTTGTGCCCAAGTGCTTGGGTTTGGGGTGATCTGCTGTGCTCAGCAGGAAAAGATATGAAGAGTAAAGAGCTGCCTGTCTTAACTGGGAGAGGAAAAAGAAGGTCTGCAGGTACGCAGTGCTATGCTGCTCCGGATGCACTCGGTCTTGCTGCATTCAGATCTGATGCTGGAGAGTTTCCAGAACCAGCAAAGAGAACTCATGATTCTTTTGAGTCAGGAGAAGAGCTGCTGTGTTCTTACCACTGGACAGAGAGATGAAAACGGTTGCTAAACAAAGATCAAACGTGAACTTTATAAATAAACAAACAATTGATGCTAAGGGACGTCTCAACCGCTTTGCCTACGGCAAAGGGCTTGGCAGGACCTGGGAGATGACTGTCGGTCTGCAGATGGAATTCATATTTTAAGGAGTCTGATTGAAGTGATATGGGGAAGAGCTGGGAGGCTGTGCTGCTTGAAATGGCCTTTTCTGTCCACGCACTTCTCACAACCACTTCTGCTCTCTGCTTTCCTACCAACACCGTGGCTCACTGATGGGATTTTCCACGAGAGCTGGCTGGGCTGATGCATAAACACGGGCTCCCACTTTGGGTGCATTTGAAGCAGCCCCGCGTGATGGAGCAGCGCTCGACTCGTGATCTGGGGCACGGGGACAGCGTGGAGGGCTGTGTGCGTGCAGGCTGGCATCACAAATGGACGCGTGGCTCACGGGCACACGGGGTGGGAGAACGCTGAGCATGACTGCAGCTCCTGCTCGCGTGCGTGGGCTTAAGGTGTAGGCAGCCGTGTGCTGCTTCAGCTCTTCTTAATTTTAATTTCCCCGGGCAATATTTCTTACGGGGACTGGGAGTTCCTGCAGTTGGTGTTTTCAGGGAGGCTGTGGCTCGTTGTCTTGCTGCTCCCGCTGTGCTGCAGCTCACACGCACGTACCGCAGGCATCGCCGTTCCGCTGGGCTCTGCCCCATTTCTAACCCATTGCAACGGGTTCTACCCCACTTCTAAATCCATTGCTATGGGTTCTAGCCCACTTCTAAGCCCACTGCAATGGGTTTTAACACGTTTCAGAGTGTTTTCTAGACTTAGTACCAGAATCAACCGCGCAGGAAAATTTGCCACGGGACCAGGCTGCTCTAAGCATTGGGTGAATGAATTCTTGTGTGCCACATCCACAAGGAGAGCAGTGCTGCACTGTGGGATGGGGTGGCTGCTGGCCCCTGCACTGCAGCCCCACGGTATGTGACAGACCAGCTCCGCTGCCCTCGGATCCTTCTTACTGCTGGGCAAGGATCACCACATTGTCAGAGCTGGTCGGTGCTTCATAGAGTCTGGGAGCAGAGCATGAATGATTTGGGGATGTGCTGGGGAGAGGAGAAGGGTACCCGTCTGCGATGCTCCGTAGGCAATAAGAGCTGTGCTCCTGGGTCAGCCCTGCCCTGAGCACAGCGCTGAGATGCGGCTGCTGGGCTGTGGGTCTGTGGCTGAGCTCAGGAGGGAGAGGCTGCTGAGTATTGGATGGGTTTAAGAAGGATCCCGAGTATCACAGCGCGACTTGGTGCGTTGGGAGCCTTTGAAGTCTTCTCCTGACATCCATCCCGTGCCAGCATCTTTCATCCTTCGCCAGCGCTTCCCCAGCTGAAGCCATTAAAGGGAAACTACAGAAGCCATAAATCTTGGCTGTTAACATCTCCAGCGGTGAGATTTCACAATGAGTTGCTGCAAAAGATAAGAGGAGGCCTTGAAACCGAAGCAAGTTGCGACTGGTTCCCAGGAATAGCTGAGCTCTGCTGCTTCGTTGGGGGTCCCCCCGGGTTACGGCTGCGGGCGCTGCACTGACACAGCCCTGACTGCAGGGCAGTCGGGAGCTGCGACCCGACCGGGGGTGAAGCACCGCTCCTGGTGGAGCTGAGCTCAGCAATGCGCCCGTTTTGGTGCATGCAGAGGGCGAAGTGTCTCTTGCATTCAGCAAAAGAGGCAGGACAGAGCTCCGGTGTGCTGTCCCTGAGGACGTCTGGTGGGAATAGATAAGGAAAGGCGATGCCTCGTTGTACCCCTACGCTGAGGTCGGGGCTGGAAGGCTTTATCAGGAGTGGAGAAACACACAGCCTGAGTTCCCAGAGAGAAACCGGGAGTGATTCCTGGGAATGCTTCCGTGAGCGAATGGGAGCCTTGATGGTGGGAAAGTGGAACTGATGCTCAGCATTGCTTTATTTACGCCCTCGCTGTGATGCTGATTTCTGCCCAGCCTGAGTGCATCTCCGCACGGAGATCACTGCAGTGTAATGCTGTGGCACTGCAAAACGTGTCATTGTGTCCCACCACCTGCTGGGCTCCGTTCTGTTCTGTCCTCAGCTCCCAGTGCCACCTGCAGCGAGGAGCAATGCTCAGTGGGGAGCATGTCTGCTTGTTGGGTGAGAGACCACTGGTGGTGGATGGTGGACATCTTTGGGGTTCCACACCAGAGGCACTGCCTTCCCGTCAGCACTGCATGGGGAGGGCTCTGCTCGCAGCTCTGGGCTGCGGCTGCATCATGTGCTGTGTAAGAGCAAGCACAGCGATGTCGGGCAGATCACCTCCCCAAAGCCTTCCTACAGGCAGCTCCAG
This sequence comes from Phasianus colchicus, assembly GCF_987193195.1. NCBI lineage: Eukaryota > Metazoa > Chordata > Aves > Galliformes > Phasianidae > Phasianus > Phasianus colchicus. Next base: position 3,425,571 of record NC_143459.1, on the reverse strand, counting down.
TCTGCAAACCTCACGCTCGGCCCTGCTGGTTTCAGTGGCTTTGCTCTGCCCGCTCTCTTCCTCCAGGCATGAAGGAGTGCGTAATGCTCCGTGTGCTTCCCCTGCTCCAACTCCCCCTGGCAGCACCAGCTCTGAGCTGCCCTCCTGCAGGGAGCTGCCCCTGGGGCTCTTGTGTCTGTCCCATCCCTGGCTGGCTGGTGGGGGGTCCTCTATCAGTCAGAGCACAGTGTGCTGCCCCAGCACTCTGACCCCAGCATCCTGACCACCCTGAGGCTTCAAGGAGCCGAATGCAGCAAAAGTCCCCAAGGGCAGAAAGTGACTCCAGGACAGATCTCTGGGGCAGCTGCACTGCCCTTCGGGGCTGAGTTCGCCCTTTGTCAGAGGGGCAGAAGGGAAACCCTGACACGTTGTGGGGTGGGCTCTTCTGCCGCAGCCACTGATACGTGGAGAGGGTGGATGCTTGTTTTATCGTGGGATCATTGGAGTTGTAGGGGACCCTCAGGGCCTGTCCTTGTGGGGAGCTGTTCCATCCCTCGCATCGTTTCTGTGACCCTGGACAAGCCCTTTCTCTTTGCTACAAGCAAGTTTCTATAGGTGCCGCAGCAGGCATGTTATTAGGGCAGATGAAAGGCCAAGGGAAGAGCGCGCTGTGCTTGTGCACGCCCATGGGGTGAGCTGCTTTGAGAAGCAGGAGAGCTCTGCAGGAGGGCCCTGCGATGGTGGTGGTGGAGCAAAACCACACAGAGCTGCACTCCTTCAGCAGTAAGGCTGGCAGGTCCCTCTTTCCTTCCTGCACCCCCCGCTTGCGTTGCAGGGTCTGAGCACCGGCGGAGCTGTGAGTGACCGGGTGCGTGGCAGGGAACGGGACACCATGGCCTTCAAGTGCCCCCTCCAACTCAGGTGATGCTGTGACAGTTGGGTGATCCTTTACACCAGATGAGAGCTGATGGCCTCAGGTTGCACCAGGGAAGGGTTGGATTGGATATTAGGAACAATTTCTGCTCCCAAAGCGTGACGATGTGTTGGCACAGGGAGCGCCATCCCTGGAGGTGTTGGAGGACATGTGGCACATGGGAACAGTGTCACTGGGGATGGGTTGGGATTGGGGTTGGTGATCTGAGAGGCGTTCTCCAGCCCTCCTGGTGCCGTGACCCCACGCGCCCCTTGCACGGTCTCTCCGCCATCGCAGCCAGCAGTCACTCCAGCACCACTTTCATTCCCCATCTGTAAACACGGCGGTGCAGGAGCTGCTCCAGGTGCGGTTCGGGCACCGCCGCTGCGGGGGCTGCACCTCGCCGGGTGGGGCTGCAGCTGGGGGCTGTAATTGCCGCAGCCACCGACTTTCATCCACCTCTGTGCGTGAGTCAGAGCCCCCGGGGGCTCCGGTTGGGAGCTTGGGTTCGCTATATATAGTCAGTGGGGCCGCTGGGAGGCAAGTGAGGAGCCTGCCCCTCCCCGCTGGGTACCAAAGGTGGGGAGAAATCCCTCGAGATGGGGAGTTAAGGAAACCTGTTTTGCTGAATGCTGGGTGCAGACGTGGAGCCCATCTGTGGTCACTGCTGCAGTTCATCTGCGGCGGAGGCACCGTCTCAGCCACATGAATTCGCCTGGAGAAGATGCTCGACTGCGGCTGCTGGGTGGTTCTATGGGGCTCCAGGCATCCTATGGGGCAACAGGCATCATGTTCACCCCAATGGGGCTCTTCCAAGTGGTTCTATGGGGCTCCAGCTGTCCTTTGGTACTCCAGGCAACATGCTTACCCCAATGGGGCTCTTCCAAGTGGTTCTATGGGGCTCCAGCTGTCCATCAGGACTTCAGGCAACATGCTTACCCCAATGGGGCTCTTCCAAGTGGTTCTATGGGGCGTCAAGCTTCAAGCTCACCTCAGTGGGTCTCCTGGCACCTTGGCCCCTCTGCCCTGTGTGTCGCTCCCAGTGTTTGAGCTCCTCCACCAACCACGTCCTAAGCAGACCCGTGGAGCCATACCATATACGAGGCTGGAGCTCAGTACAGCAGCATTGAGGAGCCAAATCTCAGCCCTGCTGGGGAGACGGCTGCAAGTCGGGGCTTCATGTGTGCCAGCTCTGCGAGCAGCACTCGGCCAAGCACTGCGATGTAGCAACACCCCAGCACACATGTTAGTGGTTTTGAGGGCTAAATTGGACCTTGAGAATTAGCAGCCTTGTAAGTCAATAACAACATGTCCTAATGAATGCAAGATGTCCCTAGGAAACGAGGGCTCCTGCTCCCAACTGGGATCCTGTGACTGGGAGAGGACCAGTAAACAAGAAGGAATGCCTCAGCCGGAGATGAGCAGGAGATACAAAGCCGACATCTAGATTTCAAACTCGCCCTGAACGTGGGCGGTGGGGGGCACACAACATTGTGAAACACAGCCCTGTGTCGGTGCCCCCTGCATCTCCCCTGGGTGGAGCAGGCTTTGCAAACCGCCCATTGGATGCCACATTTCCCCCTCACCATCCCCTGGAATGCAATCTCTCCCCAGAGCTGTCCTGCTGAGCCTGCGGCGTCGCTGCTTCTTGCGTAAGGGTGAGGGCTGCGCTTCCCTCCTCTCCCCTCTTTGGGATCACGGGTGCTGGGCACTCAGCAAACGATTTGTATCCATATTGAGTCCTGCAGGCCAACTGCCTCCAACCCAGTGTTTGACAGCATGCTTCACAACTGCTCGTGGACCCCCAGCTTTCCTCTGCTCTATGATATCATCAGCTCGCTGCCAGGCTCTGCCTGCTGTGCGGTGTGGGAGGTGATGGCCCCCATCACACCAAAGGAGTGTCAGGTTGGGTGATAGGAAACATCCTCCTGAAGAGTGATGGTGTGTTGGTACAGGCTGCCCAGGGAGTGCTGGGGTCCCTGAAGGTGTTTAAGGAACGTGGAGGTGTGGCACTTGGAGACATGGTCGATGTGGATGGGTTGAGGTTGGAGATCTCAGAGGTCTTCTCCAATCTTAGTGGTTGGAGAAGAATGGTTCTGTTTAGGGTCATGGTGGGATGGGTTGGGGTTGGACCTGGGGATTGTGGAGGTCTTCCCCAACCCTAATGATTTTATGGTTCTATTTAGGGTCATGGTGGGATGAGTTGGGGTTGGATGAGAGGAACATAGAGCTGTTCTCCAACCTCAGTGATTCTATGATTCTATTTGGCATCATGGTGGGATGGGTTGGGGTTGGAGCTGGGGATCATGGAGGTGTTCTCCAACCTCAGTGATTCTATGGTTCTATTTGGGATCATGGTGGGATGGGTTGGGGTTGGTGATCTCTGAGGTCTTCCCCAACCTTAGTAACTCTATGATTCTCCCTCATGGCAGCCCCAGAGCTGCTCAGAAACAGATCCGTCCAGCACACATGTTGGTGCCCAGCTGATCAGTGGCTGCTGCTGGGCTCACAGCCCACATTGGCACACGGCCTCCTCCAGTTGGGTGCCAGCAGAACAGCCAACACACCAAACCTCACAGCTGGTTTTCCTTGGGAGATGGGCCCTGTTGCACCTCTCCCCTCCAACCAGCTGTGCTCAGAACCCAAGAGCTCTCCCATCTCCCCACCTCTGGATGTGTCCTCATGACATCCCATCAGGGAAGGGAGCAGTGTCCCAGTGGGCGCTCACCCAATCCACGCACGTGGAAAGGAACTGCTTCGTGTGCAGAAAAAGCTGTCATTTCGCAGAGGCGATGGGTGTGTGTGTGTGTGGGCGCTCAGGCTTTGCAGCAGCAACCTTGAATGCCCGGAAAAAAATCTTCTTTGTGCATTTAATTAGTGGTAAATACGATTTACATGCGAGATGCCTCTTGCTCTGCATCTGCCTGCCGATCAGCAGTCGCAGCCCGTTTGCATTGTGCACTTTGTTAGGCTCAGACCACAGCGGAGCTGCACCAACACAACACACCTCTCTGCCTTTTGCATTTCAAAGCCCCGCACGCAGCCTGGTGCTGCTCCATCACCACGCAGCCGGTCTCAGGTACGGCTGCCCCAGGAGAGCTCCTGGGAAATATCACTGTGTGCATCTCCTTTTGGGGAGAGGAGCAGGAAGGCACTGCTCAGTGCCCAGCTGTGTCTGTGCATCCCTTTGCTGTGCCCCTGTACTCCCATCTGTCCCATGGCAGCAGCTCACACACGTGTGCCATTTCCTGTGGTCAAAGGAAACCGTTCCCACAAACCATCGCTGTGTGGTTTTGGTTCTGGTCCTTTCCTCCTCCTCTCTCCCCTCCAATGCTAACAACAACACGGGTCCTCTCCCCATGCAGGGCAGTTTGCACCACATCCCCACAGCTCCCTTCTGCCCATCCCATGTCCTGCTGGTTCCTGTGCTGGGGGCAAAGCTGTGGGGAGGGGGGGCAGCATCACCACGTGCCATAAGAGCTGACCACAATGTGGTCTTGAGCTTCCATCCTCTTCCTCTTGCTTCCCCATCTTCTTCCTGGCCCCACTGAGGCCAGTGCAGGACCGCTTGCATCTGCTCATCCTCTCCTCCTGTGCTCTAATGCTGCACCACAGGTGCACAGGGTGTACTGCAGCTGTGGCTCATTTGCTCTTCAATGCTGTGGGAGTGCTTCTGCAGGTGCATTGCATTCCTCCATGCTGAGTGCTGGCTCTGCTGCTGGCTGGCACTGAGTGTGGGCATCAGTGTGTCCAGCATCGGAGATGTGCTCAGAGCAGAAGGGCTCGCGGTGCTCGGGGGGGATAAGCCATGCAATGGTGAATTCTTTAATTTTCTGGCAGCTTCAGCTCCTTTCTATGGTGGCAAAGAGCATGAAAGGGAGACTGGAATTTCCTCCTTTCACTTGGGCTGGGCCCAAGGTTTGTTTCTGTTACAGGGACAACGCCGACTCAGATTTGCACCAACTCCAAAATCCCAGACCAAAAAGCATTGGTGCTGAGACTTGTTTTATTTTTTTTTTCCCCCCTTATTTTCTTTTCCTTTTTAATCAGATGTTTATTTCTCCTGTGGTTTTGTTCATCACGCTGGGACTGGGCACCTATCGCTCTCCCTGAGCAAAAGGACAGAGCAGCCCCATGCATGGGGAAGGAGAGACCTCGAAGGAAGGCAAGAGCTCTGGGCTCTGGCCAGCAGATGGGATGCAAAGCTGCCAGTGGTGCCATTGATGTTCATTCTGTGTTCTGACTGACCTGGATTCACAGCCCCCAGCGTGGCCCACAGCCCTCACCTGGGGACCGTGCTGCATTTCCTTCCAGCCCTCATTTTTCATCTGCAGAGCTGAACCTATTAATACTTTTTTTGGCAAATGCAAAAGAAATAATAATAATAATAATAATGTAATCCTCTCCTGTAAAAACAGCTGATTCAGATCCGTGGTATCTTGATGTGGCAGAAAGAAATGAGTTACTGCACGTGGGCTGAGCTGCAACTGGGCTTTGGGTGTTCAGCACTGAGCAGCTGGGATGAAATGGTGTTGTGGTGCCATGGGGTTGTCCTATAGGGCTGTGCTGTAGGGCTGTGCTATGGGGTTGTCCTATGGGGCTGTGCTGTAGGGCTGTGTCACTGGGGTTGTCCTATGGGGCTGTGCCATGGGGTTGTCCTATAGGGCTGTGCTGTAGGGCTGTGTCACTGGGGTTGTCCTATGGGGCTGTGCCATGGGGCTGTGCTGTAGAGCTGTGCCATTGGGGTTGTGCTGTAGGGCTGTGCTATGGGGCTATGGGGCTGTGCTGCGGGGCTGCCAGGAGCGGTGCTTGCTGCCCACTGCTGTGTCAGGGAGAAGTCTAAGCCAGGAATCCCATAAATGATCCCATAATCTCCATTTCTGAACTGGAGGATAGGGAGTAAAGGCTTAAACCACCTGTGCATTCTCCCAGCCCTCAGACAGCATCCAGGAATGCAGCAAACACTGTGTTCAGGGGGTCAGAATTTGCCCAAACTGTGCCACGAGTCAAAACGTAAAGCAAAGTCCACCTGCAGAGCTGCAGTTGCTGATGTCTCTCCCATCACTGGGTGAGGAGGCTCTTACAGCCGCCCTCGTGCATCCTCCTCTGCCTTTGGAAGTGCTCAGGGTCAGAAAAGAGGAGAGGATTCAGGGGAGATGAGCACCAGCACAACAAGTTGGACTGGCACCAGGTGCTGCACTCTGGTACTGAGCAGGCAGGAATGGGCAATGCTGAGTGCAGATGGAAATGTGGACCCCCAGGTACAGAATGGCTCTAAGGTCCCGCTGTGCACCATGCAGGTTGATGAGAGTTCTTTTCCTGTCCTGCAAAAGAAAGCACAGAACCGCCCCAAGCCGTGAGATCCAACGGGGTTTCCATGCAAAGGGTGGTGGGGGGGGAAGCAAACCCGCAGCTCTCTGCAGATAGAGGACGGAGAAGGTGGGGAACATTTTTTAAAAACGTTCCGAAAACATTCCATCCTCTATAGGAATCAAAGCCCCATTGAAGGCCACAGAACCGCTCACATTCGAGGTTTAATGAAAACCAAACTTTTCGTGCCCCTGTGTTTTTCTTTGCAGGGATTTCCAGGGGAACACAACGGAACCGAAGGGGCGGATGGGGGGAACTTGGCTGCCATTCCTAGCATCCTGATAGGGCTCTCACTGTGCTTTTTGTTTCGGGGTTTATAGATAAGGCAGCCCACGGGTTGGGGGTCTGTCGGGGTGCTCTCAGAGCTGGAGGAGTGGGGATGCATGGCCAGGGGGGCCCTACAGCACCGCAGAGCCCCCCCGTGTTTTGCAGCATGTTTAATCCCCTCGTTAACGTCCCCCCATTAGAACAATTCATTCTTTCACTCCAGCTCAAACACCCACCTTGGCTTTACAGCTCATTTCATTTACGACTGAGAAATGAAATCACGGTATCGATTTCGCGGCAGGCAGCGAACAAACCCGGGTGTTCCCAGCTCTGCCGACCTCCAGAAACAGCAAAACCCACCAACGGCGACGGGCAGCGCCCCTGGGGACCCATCCCTGTGCCAAACCCATCTTAAAGAATTACATAGATGTGCTTCCAGGGAGCTGGGGGGGGCTTTGCAAGTCGCTCCAATGGAAAGGAAATCCTCTGCCGGGCAGCACTGGTGAAAATGTTCCTCCTGGAGCAGAGCCAGGGGCCGGATGGGAGCCAGGGAGGGGCTGGAGGTGGTGGGGACACCAACCCGCTCTAGGCTGCAGTTTATTCATCCCCAAAGGGCCACTGGTGTTGTTTCATCCCTCCTGTTTTGCTGCATGGCGCAGCCATGGGCACCACCGCTCTGTGTGTTGGGGCTGCTGCCCCACGGTTCCAGCAGGTCTGGGCAGGAGCCACACAATAAGCAGTGATGTCCATAGCTGGATGCACAGCCCTGCAAGAAACCGAGTGCCCAGGAGGTGCTGGGCAGTGGCAGAGAGCTGCTGGGGGTGGTGTGGTGGTGGTGCTGCTGGGCACGTGTCCCCTGCCACGTGGACATGGGGACAGGGTGCCTGTTGGTGCCCTTCTGGGCACTACATACACACACACACACTCCTCGCTGCCCCATCACCTCCCCTTACTCCAGACACTGCCTGCTCTCTCCATGCCTAACATGGGGTCACACAGCCCAGCTCCCCACCCTGCCCTGCCCTGTTTCTTTGCAGCCGGGCTGCTCCCACTGATGGCAATGGAGGAGTCAGCATCCCGACAGCACATTGCCTTTGTAGAGCTGAGCCAAGGGTGCAGAGCGCACAGATGTGCAGAGTGAGAGCGTATTTTAATGTAGAGCCTTCTGATCTCCCAGCCCAGCCCAAGAGAAAACACCTTCCCAGCGTCCCGCCCTGCTGCTGTCAGGGGATGAACAGTTATGCAGTTGGCTTTGTTTGCATGACTTCAATAAGAAACAGTGTCTGTGATTAAATTGCAGCCCTCGTGCGCAGCGGCACGCTGTGCGCTTCGGGGGAAGCTCAGGCTGCACTTAATGTGCTCTATGCAGCTGCTGCAGAACTGGTGCATGCTGCTGCCCAAGGGCGTGGGGTGGCACTGAGACTCACACCCCAGTGACATGGCCCTGTGGGGCAGAAGAGGGCTGGAAGGGTGATGGGGATCCAAGGACATGGGGTTAGGTTTGAGGTCTGGGGAGGTGATGGGGATCCAGGGCCATGGCATTAGGTTTGGGGTCTGGGGAGGTGATGGGGATCCAAGCACATGGGATTAGGTTTGGGGTCTGAGAGGTGATGGGGATCCAGGGCCATGGCATTAGGTTTGGGGTCTGGGGAGGTGATGGGGATCTAGGGCCATGGAATTAGGTTTGGGGTCTGGAGAGGCGATGGGGATCCAAGCACATGAGGTTAGGTTTGGGGTCTGAGAGGTGATGGGGATCCAGGGATGTGGAATTAGATTTGGGGTCTGGAAGGTGATGGGGAACCAGGGCCATGGTATTAGGTTTGGGGTCTGAGGGTGATGGGATCGAGGGACATGGGATTTGGTTTGGCACTGGGAAAGATGCTGAGCTGCAGGTGTTGGGGGAGCAGTCACCCTGGCAGGGTCATGCAGTGGGATCTGTGCTGGAGCCCTATTTGTAGTACAGCACACAATGGGTGATGGGCAATGGGTGATGAGCAATGGGCAGTGGGCAATGGGAGATTAGAGCTGAGTGATGGGTTGTGGGCAGTCAATGGGGTCAGTGGGTGGTGGTGGGTGATGGGTGACAAGGGATGAGCAATGGGAGATGGGTGATGGGCAATGGGTGATGGTTGGGTGATGGGCAATGGACAATGGGTGATGGTGATGGGTGATAGCACCCAGTGGGGGTCGGAGGTCCCAGGGCTCCTCACATCTGGCCCCACTGCTTCAAAGGGACAGGACTGTGCCTGTGGGGCACTGGCTGCTGCCCTGCACAAGGCTCATTAATTGTTTGATGAGGGAAAGGTGTGGCCCTGTGGCATGGCACCAAGGCGGGCTCCATCCCACCTGCTCTGCATTGCATAAAAGTTTTGGGGAAGTGAAACCATTATTTGCTGCCATTAAAAGAGGAGCTGGGCTCAGGGTTTGGTGCGGAAGAACGCAGCGCTGCGGGTGAGGAGTGAGCAGATGGGAGGCACCAGGAACTCGTAACCGTACGTTTATTATTCCACATGGAAAACCATTAAAACGATTACACGGAGGCCTGACAATATAATCATGTACAATGGATAAGAACATCGACACCAATAATGGAAAAGCAGAACTGACCACTTTGCTATGGCTTCGTACCAACGGCGAGGAGGAACCCGGCCATCCTCTGGAAGCCAACGCAGCAGCGACGTCCCCAATGACTTCACCAGGAGCAGCCCCTCCCCACCCCCACCCACCCACCCACCCACCCACCTCCCCCCACCCCAGTGACAAGTGCTACAGGTTAAAAAGATGGGCTACATATTAAATAGAGGGCATTGCCTTCAAGTAGGGCCGGTACGTTACACAACAACCACATGATTTGGTATCGCTAGCATTTCTTTTTAATGTCCACTGGAAGACACCATTAAAAAAAACAACAAAAACCACAACAGCTTTGGCCTTCTTTTATCTACAGCGTTCTCTGTTCTCATCTCCTTAGCTCTTCGTTGTCGTTTTACCCTGCATGTACAAGTATTAGAAGCATTCTTAAGAATCGGATCCTTCAACACATTTAAGAATTATATTATTATAACAAATATGACCAAAAAATTAGATTTTATAGTTAAATATTCTTTGAGCCAGACAAAGGGGTTCATACTGTACAAGCAATTGTGCATTTTCTTTTTTTTTTTTTTTTTTTTTTTTAAAAAAAAAAAAAAGCAAATTATAGTGCAAAGCAAAAAACATTGGCCTGTCTTGCGACCATCTGCATCCCATAGAGGTGCGTATATTTACGCCTTCACATGACAATATGTCATAAAAACAACATCGTTGCTTTTCTTTTTAATTCACTACGAACAGTCTTAAATTAAGCTAGTCCTACGAATGCCTTGTTTGCTTGTGCTTTCAATCAGTGGTGCGATTGGATGATGAATATAAATGCATCCAAACACAGGCTGCTCCGGTCCAGTTTCTCCAGCTGGGAGCACCCAAAGGTGCCTGCTGTTTGCTCAAGGACGTGAACGTTGCAGTTTTGCTGGGGAAGGGATTTGGGGGGGTGGATGAACCTTATAGGAGAGTTGTTTCTCTTGTTGCATGTTTAACTCACTGAGTGGTCATCGCAGCTTTCCGACTAAATGGGGATGCCTTGCTCCCATCTCTACGTGGTAGTGCAATTAGAACTGATTGCTGATGAGCTACCAACTGAGATTTGGCAAGAGGTGTTGCGGCCCATAAGGGCATAAATTCAGCAGGGAGGGCAGCTGCTGGGTTTATGTTTTCTTATGCTCGTGCACAGAGAGGCACAATGCGGGTCGTGGAATCTTTAAGATTGGAAGAGACCTCTAAGGTCATCGTGTCCAACCACCAACCCAGCACTGGTGGGAATGGATGGAACCACGGTGTGCGTTGGGGCTCAGAGAGAACCCCAGTGGTTCCACAGTCACCCCAAATGCCGGTCCTTCAGCTGCTGAGCCGACACCAGCACTCCAGGACACCTGGAGGAAAGGAAGGGATGTGGGATGACAGCTGGCGTTGCTTGACGACCTTCCCACCATTAAAGGGGCTGAATAGGAAGCGCTCCTTTCTCCAGATCTCAGTTGGCGCTATCAGCACGCACTGATAAGTGCCAGTCGTTGCTTAATAAAACAAGTCATCCTGTGTCGATCCACTCCTGGTGAAAACACAGGAAAGAATCACAGCAGGAGGATGCTTCGCCACCAGCTGTGTGCGCAGGCGCTCAGAGAGGATCCAAAGAAGACCCACAGACCCACGGCAGCGCAGTGCCAAAAGTTCCCCAGCCCCACAGCAGCTCAGGAGCTGGGAAGTGCATCTCACACATCTCGGATTGCCCCCAACACCGCCTTCATGTCACACGCCACCATCATCACCATGGCTGAGATCTGCTAAGAGGAGCAAAGAATTGAACGGTGAGGTCAAGGCGAGAAAGCAAACAAAACACAACGCATCGTGTAAAAAGTACATCTCATATGTAAACATAGAGGAGAGGGGAGGGCCTGCCGGGCACGGGATCAGCCACGCTACTGCTTAAAAAACGACGACAATGCACAGAAATGAACAATACAACCTCTGTCGTCAGCAAGGAATAATCACAGCCCCATCACAGCTCCCCTTCACGTGGCTGATGCCGACCCATGAGGAACACACAGCCTGTAACTTGTGCTGTAAACCAGAGCTCTTTGCTGGGCAGCAGCCCTACGCTCTGGGAGGGAATGAGAGGAGACAAAGGTTTCTTTCCTTTTTTTTTTTTTCTTCCTTTTTTTTTTTTTTTTTCCTTTTTTTTCAGTTCAGTCTTTGTGCTTCGGCACAGAGATGGCTTGGGTGATTTCCTGCTCTTGTCTCTGGAGCGCTTTGCAGAAGGGCGAGCTTTCCCTGACTCCTGACTGCTCTTTGTGGGGATGAGGGTGCAAGTGAGATGACCGAGAAGTGTTCGGCAGTAAACAAACATCTGAATCCACGCATCTTTTTTTTCCCTATGTACAATCCACATATTAAAACCATATGAAAGGAACCACATCAAGCGACAAATTCAAGCCTTGTGGACGTTCATCTTGAAATGTAACGCAGGTCCCGGCCCAGCTTTGCTTGATGTTTGCCCGTGGTTATGTGTAGAGGATTCCTCCTGCTTTGCTTTTGGTTTGGGAGACTTTGGTTTACCTTTTCCCTCGGCATCATTTCGATGGGAAAGGAGTAACGTCACGGCGGCCGATCTGCTTAAAGCTCTCGGTGCCCAGCTGCCCTCCTCCTTCCTAGTAGGGTCTCCAAACCGACTCATCCATCCTCCCAGTAGTCGTCATGGTTGTCGGTGAGTTACTGTGGCTCCCGTCCGCATCCACCCCGTCATTCTGATTGCCCAGGTTGGGGTTCATTAAGTTGTTCCCCGCCGAGGCACTCGTACACGAAGAGAGCATCCGGGTGGGAGAGCGCTCACCACCCGCCACCATGGAGAACTGGTACGAGCCCGACGACGTGCCGTAGTACAAATGGTAGGGAGAGGGGTTGGTCTGGAAGGGTCCGCTCTGATTCTGCGTGGAGCCGGGGTAGGGAGGAGGCAGGTAGGTGTGGTGGAAACGCGTGGTGGTGGGCATGCTGGTCATGCTGATGCCCCCGATGCCCGTGGCTGAGGGGGTTGCGGTGTAGGAGAAGGCGGCTGACATGGCGCCGGGGTAATGCATCCGTGGGTCGGAGAACCTGGTCTCGGTGAGGGTTGGCAGCGAGGGGAAGGAGCGGTCGAACTGCCGCGGGTCCGAGAAGGGGCTCAGCTCTGATGTGCCTGTGGGGTGCAGGGAGAGAGCGGGCGGTCAGAGCGCCGTGCTGGCAGCGTGCAGCTGGTGCTGCAGCCACGCTCTGCACGAGGAATTAAAGCCAGAGGGAAAGAATGTCTCTAGGATCTGCTGGGGATGAGAGATGGGAGACTTAACTACAAAAACCCCGAACCCATCTTGTTTGAGTCGCTCCCATTTCCTGTCCTGAAATTTGTTGTTTCCCATCCAAGAAGGGACACGACTAAGCTGATTCCTCCAGGGGTCTATTTGTCCCTGGTAGATTAAAAAAAAAAACAACAACAACAAGACCCACCTCATAAGCAAAGAAAGAAAAAAAAGAAATGTTTAGCCATTACATCAGCTGTGTAGTAAATAGATGGATGCAGCCCCAGACGGCCGCTCCCCAGATAGCCGTGCTGTGTACACACGCACACACGGAGCCAGGGAGGAAAAGCTGGAGCCCAGACTGGGCTGCTGAGCCTTCTTGTGGGTGGCCTGTTCGTGCTGATACCATCAGGGGATGGAGCTGATAAACACACGGCTGAAAACTCCCAAGCTAGGAGCCACAACATCCCCTCGCTCGCTTCGCTCTGTGTATTTTTCTCCATCCAAGAGGATAAAGAGAGTGAGAAAACCAGGCTTTCCTCTGCTGGGGGAAGGGAGCCCTGGGTCAGCATGGGAGATGCTGCCCAGCTCCCTTCTCGGGGGCTATGGATGCACAGTGGGGCACAGCCTGGTGCTGTCGGGTCCTTCCTTTGCAGGAAACCCAGAGGGAAGGGGAGCCCACACCGGCAGCTCCTGTTGGGACCCGAGAGGTTTCTGTGCCCACCCCTGCTGCCCTGAGACCATTTCCTCACACAGCCCTCTGTGCAGGGGGCTCTCGAGGCAGAGAGTTTTGCTTTCCAAGGAGAGATGTGAAATCCTGCTCCTTGCAGCTCAGCAGCCCACACCAAACTCTGGCAAAGGCTGTGCAGGAGGGCACGGACATAAAGGCCACCAGTGCACTTTTCTCAGCCTTTCCACACCACTCGTGAAACAAAAACCTCCAGGAAGAGCAGTTCCAGCATAGAGAGTGCAGCTGGCACACGGAGCTCAGAGCTGAGGGCTGTCTGGAGGCGGCTTTCCCTCACTAAAGGCAGGGAGCTGCACCTCGCTGCTTTGGGAGCAGAATGGCCTTTGGCCGTAGCAACTTTTTCTCCAGGCTCACCTCCTCCCCGTGTTCTGCAGGACGAGACACGCTCTTCCAAACTACGGGGAAATCCCTGCAGTGTTTCCCCAGGAAAAAAAACACCCCGGCTGCTTCCTTCTAGCTGAGCAGAGGCTGCGGCTCACACTGGGGGTGCAGATGGGGAGAGATGCGATCTGCACCCCTCCTGGTCTGGGTGAGTCCTGCAGCCCTCAGAGGAGCAGGCGGTGCCCGCTTCCCACGCAGGCTCCACGCAGGAGAAAGGAGGGGTGCCTGCGTGGGGAACGTGGCTGTGGCTTCAGTGCGAGGAGATAAGAGAAGAGCAGCTCAAAGCTGTCACGAACTGCAATGAGCTGCCGCCTCTCTGCGCACTGCATTCAGGGCTGTGTGCTTGGGGCTGGCTGGAAAAGCACTCACAAGTGAACAAACCGAGTTGGTTTCACACTCTGGTTTGCCTGCAGGATGCTCTGTCCCAGCACAAAGCTGCACTACCGCAAAGCACACGGGCTCCAAATCCCCCAGAACGCAGTGATGCTCAGCTGCTGCCCCAGAGCCAATGATGGCCCCCAGTAATCGGACCGTGCCCCTCTGTTGGCTCCCACACACCCGTAAATGATACTCCAGAAAATGAAAATAAAACACGAGTGCTCGGGGCACATTTCCCTTCTGCTTCATCACACTCAAAGGGTCCTTTAAAAGCTCCGTGTTCTTGGCTGCAATTTGCAACACTTGGTAATGGGTACTTGCTGCTAATTCAGACACAAGAGTGTGAGAGCGCTAATTACAGCCGCGTTCTCATCCTCACCTTTGGGCTGAAGGCTCCCCTAAAACAAAACTCCATTTCTCTGCTATCCCTCACCTACACCAACCCCACGAGAGCTGCTCCGGGACGCTCGGACAGCGGCAGCCGCGGCCGGTCGGGCTTCTCGGGCTTCCCATCCCCGCTGCCCACCGTCGGTTCCGCACCGCAGAGCAGGGAGCAGCCACGGGCTGTCGGTCCGACTGCCGGCAGAGGGCACGGGGCCGCGATTCGAGGCGGAGGGGCCGCTAGAGGGAGCCGGGAGGCCGCCGGGCGAAGAGAAGCTCCGACCCGCTCCCCACGTCGGGGCTGCGCCGTCGGGGCTGCGCTCAGATCCGACAGCCGCCCCTATTCCCCACGTCCGAAGAGAGACTCCTGGGGGAGGGAGGGGCTTAGGGACAACCCCAGGTGGAGAATGGCCGTAATACCCATCGCATTCACTCAGCAATAAAGCAGCCCTCCAGCTACACGCTGTGCAAACCCAGAGGGAAACTGTGCCCTCGGCCCCTTTGGCATAGCAGACAGAAGTCACGTCGGGTTTTTCCCATCCCCAGGGTTGTCCCCATCCCAGCACAGCCTCGCAGGGTGCACGCAGCGTGCTCTGCTCGCTTGCCATCCAACCCCCATTTGCTTTTTTGGGCCCTGGCAATCTGAGCTTTGAGTATTTCAGTTGTCCAGTTGCCAATCAAAATATTTGAAGGAAATGTTTATTTTCTTCTCGAAATCGCACCAGCTGCTGCACTAACTGAATAAGCCCATTTAGCTGTAAGAATTTAACCATTGTAAGAAGGAATTGAGCCCCCCCAACTACTCCAAAATCTGACCCAATCTATCAGCGGAAATGTCAATGTTTTGGATGGGAGTTTGGGGAAGTGAGGAATGTGTATTAAATAAAAGCCATGTAAAGGTCAAAGCCCTGATTAGTAATGCCACTGTCTCCTCGTTAGGGCCGTGCTGCCCAGGGGACCACGAGGCCGGGGCACACCCTGCTCTGTAATTGTGCAGCTGCAATATGCACTGTGAGAGGACCCCATATCCCCCCCACTCACAAAGCCCGATGAAAACAGACCCTCAGCCCCTTTGCTGATATCAGAACCGCTCTCAGGTGTCACAGCAGCTCTGCTTTCACCTCAGAGGAGATGTGGACTGAACTGGGTCAGCGTTGGTGGGTGCTTGCAGCAGCTTTGGGAGACCTTGTGGAGCCAAAGCAATGTGACACATGGAACCTGAGTGACTCCAAATGCCCCCCAGGGACCACCCCCTGGTCCCTGCTTTGGAGATGTGGAGAAGGTGCAATGGTTTATCCCTTAAGTCAGCAATAAAACAGAGCTTGAGCGTATACCATGCAACAGCCGCAAATCCACATAGCGTGTGGCACGCAGAGAGAATAAAGGGAATCTAAAGGGAACCTGATAACGTGGAACTTTCCGTGTGTACAGAACACATAAATATCGGCAGCCTGGCCAAATATCACTGCTTTATTTATATGCATATACGTGCCTTGCAAAATTGTCATGAAAAATTTAGCCCGAGGGAAAGCAAGCTCCTTTCCTGCCTTATGCCATGATGATTGACGACAATGTAAACACTAATGATATTTTATGCTCATGTATATAGTACGCACTCGTGCGCGAGACGGAGCGGGGACAGAAATCCTCTCCCCATCTACACCTCCTGCTCTTTTTTCTCCCATCATTTCTATGACGCTTGGATGGTTCTTTGGCATCTTTCTGACCTCTCTCTGCCTCCTTCCCCTGCTCCCAGGGCTCCATCCCAGCACGATGGGGCACTGGCCAAGGATGGGGAGAAGCAGCGCTGCAGGGGAAGGGGAATGGGGTGCACTGAGCCCCCCGGATCCAGCTCATCTCTAGACAAGCATTGCTCTCCTGCCACCCACACACACAGCCACGCTCCCACGGCTCTGTCACACATGTGAACAAGTTCATTTGTTTCCCAGTCAGAGCCAACTAAAAAAGAAAACGGCCTCTTCCTCTCACCCCGCAGAAAATAGAGCGGGTTTTATTTTGGGGGGAAGGGGGAGGTGTTGAGAAAAAAAAGAAGAAAAAAAAAAAATGAGGGTGTGAACAGCATCCGTTGTTACACACCCATGGAGCAATTGTTCTGTATCTGATCGAAGCAGAGCACAAACCCGGTGCAAATACTTCCTCTGCAGAGCCTGACAAAAAAAAAAAACCTGAACCCAAACACAGCAGCGCACGGCGCTTATCGCCAGGCACCACCTCGACAGCACCCAGCACCTTTGCTTCTTGCTTTTCTAACTGCAAGCCCAGCACCCTGCAGCCCAGCTCTGCTTTCTCTCTCCCCCCTCCCCCCCTCATTGCTCTATTTGGAGGCAGCCCCCAGTTCCCCACACCCCACAACTCTTTGAGGTCCATAGGACGTTTGTACCCCAGCCCACCCTTCACTGCCCTCCCCCTGCCCTCCTCTCCCCCCTTTCCAACCGGCCGAGCCCCCCCCGTTCTGTGCCACCACTGCTTACATCAGCTCTCCCCATCCCTGCTGTTTATGCCCTGGATGTATTTACAGAGCAACCCGCTCTGCTCTCAGCCTGCCCTATGCTAGACTAAACAAGCCTGCTGCCTGTCCTCCCTGCCCCCCCAGCCCCCCTTCCCTCACCATCCCCGCACTGCCCTGCATGGCTGAGCCACGAGCTAACGAGCTAACAGTGCTAATTGACACGGGTGGGTGGGCCGAGCGGGAGCACAGCCCACACTGCAGACCCCCCAGCAGCTTCCCTGCGCTCTGCTCTTTACCTGCATTCAAAGACTACTAAAAATAATACAAACCAACACAACAACGAGATTAAAACAAGCCCCGACGACATGAAAGGAAGCAGCAGGATTTACAACCCTGCCTGCACTCAGACCACCGCTCTGCCTGCACCCACAGCACGTGGGATGCTCCCAACCTGAGCCTCTCTGACCATCACCCCCAGCACCCATCACACAGCAGCAGTGCCACGGGGAGCTGCATAGAGATGGGTGCATTCGGAGCCCGGAAACCATCCTTGCAGTGTTCCTTCCTCCGAGGCTGAAGCCGAATCCCACAATATGTTTTCTTCCCACTAATGCTTGCCTGGCTTCCTTTGGAAACAATTTAGCCTCTGCCCACGGTAGAATGTTTTTATCCATTAAGAAACGGATATTTTAAAGAAACCATAAGTCGATCTGGACAGGGATTAGGAAGCAGCAATTCAGTGTATTTGCTGGGCCCATAATTCAGGACTTAACCTCAGAGCAGCCACGTTGCATTTCGGAAACAATGGGGCACTCGCTGGCTATGCCAAGAAGCTGCTTAAAAGTAATCTAATACTTTAAAATGTATATTTAAAAAGAAAGAATAGGAGAGAGAGAGAGAGATTTTACTTGAACTGCATATGAAGCGCTCTGCTGCTGAGCAGCCTGTGTTAAAAACACTGCATTTGAGAAATGGGTTGTTGAGAAACGGATCACAAACCCAACTGGTTCTACTGGGCAGCGTCCAGATGAGAGCTGAGGCTGTTCAGCAGCAGGCACCAAGGCTGGGAGGGGAGGGATGCAGTCTGCAAAAGCATCCAGCAGACGTTTACGGTGCTGTGAGGTCAGGGGAGCTCGGTTTTGCTGCAGCAACGTGAAGATGTTCAGTGCATCAGTCGCAACAGCTCACTCTATTACTGCAGAGGTCGTATTTAAAATCACTTTGCAATCGGCCCCCTGTACCCAAGGCCCCTCTGTGCTGCTGGACAACGCACACAACTCCTCCTGAGCAATTGGAGATGTTTCCAGCACGAGGCCAGCAGGCAGGAGCCGGCCGCCTGGGCGGTCCTCCTCTGTTGCAATGGGAATAAAGTGGTTCAGATGGAGCTGCTGGAGCACAGGCAGGGCAGCGAGGCTGCAGGGCTGTCTGGGCGCTCCCAAAGGATGTGCCTGTCAGCAGCCCACTTCCCCAGAGCAAGGGGCCCGAGAGGCAGCCAGCAGCAAGTTCCTTTAACATCTCGCTTCGCTTTTGAGAGCTACTTGATTTTTTTTTTTTTAATATATATTTTTTTTAATTTTTATTTAAAGCTCAAAGACAACAGTGGCAGTGAAGCCAGCACGCAAGGCTCTGGCATCGCGTGCCCCGTAATCAGGAACCATTTCAGGCCGTCCTAATGACAGCATGGTGCCTCACTGCAGAGATGGGAGAGCCAGGATTTCAAAACCTCGGATTTTCCAGACCTCACTGGGGGAAAATTGGGCCAAACCCTCAGTGGATGCCAATGGCTCTGCCCAGCCCACTGGGTTTCTCATTTTCTCTCCCAGCACCGTGGATGTGGCCAACAAACCCGGCGTGTTCAGGGCTGCAGACGTCTGTTCCATCAGAACAGAATGGTTCCCTGCTTAGCTGCAAGGGGCAAGGCAAGGCTGGAGCCTCTGCAATGAACTGACCGTGGGCAGTGGGCACTGCACTGCTGGCACAGCCCTCGGAGCCCATCGGTGCTCTACTGCTGGGAGGTGCTGCTGGGAGATGCTGAGCATCGCCGTGAGCGCTTTGCAGGAGATATTTATCACCCCCAGGAGCTGCTGCACCCAAAGTCTGCAAATGGCTGAGGGCCAATTCCTTTTCCATTTACACCAGTGCCCTTGGCGTGATCCCACTGCAGCCACAGGGGAGCACAGAGCAAACATCTCCAAAGGACCTCAATTCACCCAAAAGACAAACCCCATCTCCTGAGTTCCTTTCTGCCTCCCAACCTCCACATGCCCTACTTGAGGACCCGGGCTCTGCTTGCCTCGGTGGCTCAGGCTGTTCTGAGCACTCCAGCTCATCAGTTTTGCCACAAGCAGATTAGGGATTGCTCACACAGGGTCAGCAGAACGGGGAGGTCACCAGGAGAGGTTACAGGGGATGGGGACAGGAGGACCAGCATCACCCAGTGAGAGACAGCAGGGACTGGCGAACTTCAGCCTGCCCCATCCATCCCTCCTAACCAGTATCTCGTTATGCTTTTGCTAATCAGCTTCTCGTGTGTGTTACCTGAGAACGTGCCAAGTCGTGAGAATTACAGGCCTGTTAACTCCCGTGTTGTTCTTGGCATGAGGCAGCCTCCACTTGCTCGGGTAAAAATTACGATCTTTGTGAATAAGCTGTGTGTGTGAGAGCAAGAGGGTTTTTTTTTTTTTTTTAATGATTATTATTCTGCTTGGTTATAGCTAGCGCTGTGTCAAAAGGCTGAGATTGAAATCACTGAGTCGATTCTGCTCCTGGTTTTTAATTCCTCCGATTTGGAAGCAGCAGAGCTGAGAGCGGAGCGCGCACGAAGCGCAGCTTTGCAGCATTCCTGGTCCTTTGGATGGGCTCCGCAGGAACCGTTTGGGATGGGCTAATTCTGTGTGTCTCCACTCCTGCTGTCACTGACATTTGGGAATCTGGCCCAGGCGGTGACTCGTGGCCCGTTCCATTTGTCTTTCTGCATTTGTGTCATCACCTGATTCTTTGCTCCAAATGATGCTCTCTGGGTTTCTGGCACTACAGGGGACTGTGCTAATTTAAACTATTCCCTCCCCCCCCAGCCTCCTCCAAAGAATCTCTATTGTACAGCCAATGAGATGAGCCTATAAAACTCAGCCTCTCTTTTTTTAAACAAAAATCAAATGATAATCCTACACAAAATGTTCTTCTTGCAAACCGCGCTGCTATCATTGGAAATTCCAAGCATAGACAGTTGATTTCAATGAGAAATAAATTAAACTTTCATTGTAATTTGGAGTTGGAAGGAGTGCGACAGCTTTTACAATTCAGGTGACATTTTCAAACGTATCCTGGTGCCTCTGCCAACCCCCTGGCCAACAGAGCTGAGGGTCATCAAACATCTCCATCACTTCTGAAAGCGCAGCACTGGGGCTTTTGAGACTTTCAGCCCCAAACCTTCCAAGGGAGACAATTTCACACCAAAACTCAAAGCGCGCATCGCTTCAATAATACCCCACAGATCTCTGTTTGTGCTTCTGCTGATTCTCAAAAGAAAGCAACACCACGATTAAAAACGCACGGGAAGGAACACGGGGGTACCGTGCAGATGGGAGAACAGCTCTCTTCATTACAGCGGTGCCGAGCAGTGCAGCAAAGCAGCCAGATTGCTTCACATGCAACGCCTACACCTTGGGGACAAAAGCTCCAGCTCACAGAATGGGCAGGCTGCAGTCCCAACCTCTTTCCTGGCAGCTGCCAGGCAGACACACGGAGCACCCGAGGGCTCAGTGCCACTGATAGCACTCATGGGAAGAGCAAAGGCTGCGCGTGCGCCCATGCAGGTGTGCATACATGTGGGGAATGAGGCTGGAGCGAGGCGGTGGATTGCTGGGCTTGGCATCAACACAGCTCAACAAGATAAGAAACCATTTGGATTAGCATGTAAAGTGCGATACACCCTTTATAGCTGATGCTTAACCGTCTGCACAGTGCCTCCATATCAAAGGAGTGACTGGATTCCAAGCACGTTGCTTTGCTCTCCCAGCATTCCGACTGGAACTGCTTGGTTTTACTGGGTGAAACCACCGGAGCGTGCAGCTCAGCAGCCATCTGCTCACCCCAACCCCAACCTCGGAGATGCACGCCAGCCTTACCTTGGATAGGAGTCTGAGCCTGCGACCCGAAGTGGCTCGGGGTGCTGAGGGATCCACGGGGGCTGGGTGTTGTGGGGGTGACCCTCATGGACTGACGCAGCCGCTCCAGTTCCCCGTAGCGGTCGGCGAAGGGTTTGGTTTGGTCTTCTAGCTTTTGTCTGTGCCCTGGAAGGTGATAAGAGAGGATGGTGTCCAACCCGTTCCCCTTTGCTGGGTGGAGCACAGCGGGAGCCCCCTGCCTCCACGACAGCTGGGGAACCAGTGAGGGAAATGCTTGGTTGTAAGTGCTTTCTATAGCATTTCCTCAGTGCACACAGGACAGTCCCTCGTCCCACTGCAGCCCCTGCCCAGCTCTGCCCATGGCACCGCTTTGCTTCGTTCGGTTCCTCTTCTCCCAGCCCTAAAGCAGCAGCTAACGAGCATTTGCAAAGCGCTCCCAGCTCCTTAGGTAGCAGCTGCTGGAACGGGGCAATAATAATTATTAAATTTATGCTAATAGGCCTGAGGCAAGAGGCGCATGAAATACACTTGATACATAACTTTCCCATTTTACTACATTAATCATTGCCGAACGGCTCCGCTCTCCCTGGGCTGGATTCCAGCCTCAGTTACACCCGCACGAAGCTGAAGGGCCCCACATCTGCTTGGCGTGAGCACGGTGTCAGCTCATAGCAAAGTCACAGAAGGTCCCCAGACTTTCCCCTCCCGCAGCCTGGCATCTGGTATCTCCCCATCTTGCCTCTGATTGGCTTGGGATGTGCTCCCAGGCTTGTGGAGCTTCTGGGAAGCTGAGTCTTGACTCCAGCATCAGCTCCAGCCCTGCTCTCTGATGTCCCCACGTTGTTCCCATGCACAGCTCCAGCCCCAGTGCCAATGTGCTGATGGCACAGAGCAGGATGTGCTCCAAAAGGGCTCTCAGCAGAAAGCAAAACCTGGTGGTATTCTGTTCCCTGCTGTGTGAAGTAAACCAAGGAAACCTCGAATCCACACCATGAGAGATCTCTTCTAATCTCCCTGAGCCCCAAGACCTCAGGCATCTCCATGTTATTGGAGGGCCCTGGGAGACATAAGGAGCATATAGGGAAGAGATGGGTGTGCAGCGAGGTGTCTTGCTTGGGCCACATCTCATCTGAACACACACGAGAAGAAAAATAGGCTTAAATAAGTTTTTCCTCTAGCACTTTTCTCAGGCACAGCTTAGCAGAGGAGCCAAAAGGACTGTGAAGAGCAAGCTGCACAGAAATTCAATGGAATTGTAATTCTCTGCCCCTACCTCAGCCAAAATCCCATCCTGCAGCAGTATTTGGCACGTGACACAGAAAACCCTGAAGTGTAAATCAAGTGATGCTGTTAATGCAGTTAAGTATTATTCAGCCGCACGACTGAACCAAGGGCTTCGTGCAGCCATGCTGTGCTGCACTGCAGTCCCTGTGCTGCCTCCAGTAAATAGCAGTGCCCCTTGGAACAGGATGGTTTGTGTGCAGGCTCAGCCATCACCAATAAAAAAAAAAACAACAACCCAAACCTAAGACTGTCTTGATAAAAATAATGTAGAAAAACTGATGTGGATGCAAGCCAAAGCAAACGCTGGGGTTGCTGTAGGAGGTGAGCAGCAGTGGGGCTCAGACCCTGGCCAGCTTCCCCAGGCTCTCCCCAGTGCATATTGGCCATGCCTAGCTCCACCCATGGGGCTGAGTTGGGACAGCACTGTGTTGTACAGAAAAAGGAAGCGAATGAGTTAAAAACCAGCAGCCCCACGGACTACCAGCCCTGCTCGGTACAAGCTGTCTCCCCAGCATTTCCTGCTGCTTGTCACTGAGAGCTGGGGACGTCAGACTTTGTCACGCAAGAGAGAATTGCTATTAATGGGTTTCTTTCATCAGAACAACCTGAGCTTTTTCATTTCTGCAGCGGTTGGCTTCATTAAAAGCCCTTCCCCATCTGCCCACAGCTGACATGCAGAGGAAACCAGCGCCGTCAAACGAACAATAGCTCATACCTTAGAGAAAAGGAAGGTGGTTTCGAGCTTAACCCAGGGACTGACTCAAAGCCTCCTGAAGTCAGTGGGTGGATTTTCAATTGACTTCAAACAGCGTCAGACCTCAACCCAAGAAATCAGTCAGAGGAGGCTTCAGCTCCCTGAATCATTTAACGCTGATACTCAGCGCGATGACGTGCAAATTTGGACAGACCACCTCAAATCCTGGCGTAAGAACGAGATCTGCATCAGCCCAGCAAACAAGCAATCCCATCAAACACCTCCCAGCTGGGAGAGCTGTGACACTTAGGCCAGTAATAGGGTGCATCCTGGAAGTTTGGGTTTTTTTCTTGGAAAGCTGACAGCAAAAAGCCAGCGCTGCACCGAAGCTCAGGCCCTGAAAGCTGATTGAAAGGCATGCTTCTGCACTGAAAGATTCCAAACACCAAACAGACCCGACTCTTCTTTGCCAGCAGAGCAACCTGTTGTGGCTGCAGGGATGTCTGCAGTGCCCAGCAAGCACCCTGCTTCCCCAGCTGCAAATAGGAAGCTGACCAAAAGTAGAAAAGGGACTCCAGGAACTTCATAGTGTGAATGATACCCAACTCTCAGTGCTGCTCAATTGGTTTGGGCCCAGTACAGATGAGCTCATCCCTGGGTTTCTCTACATGTGAGGGCAGATGGAGCCATGGCCAGGAGAGGCAGGGGCTGGGCAGAGTGCAGCCCTGTGCTACCAGAGGAAGGGGAGCAGATGGTGGGAAGTGGCTTGTCCCTCCCTGGGCGTCTTGCTGTGAAGCACTGGCAACAAGCTGGAGCAAAGGAAGCACAGAGCATTGCAGCTCAGAGTGGGGGCTGTTCATTAACACACGCATTTGCAGATCATTTCCTTTACTCCGCTGAGGAGGAGATGAGAACCAGGAGACAGTAGCATAGCCAGGGCAGAACGCCTCAGCTGGGATGTGCTGTGGTTGCTCCAGCTGAGCTCCAGCAGCTGTAGAGCCCACCCTGTGCCCAGCAGCACAGCCACCTGCACTGCAAGACCCAGCACGGCCACCAGCATCCACCTGCTTCCTTCCTCTGCAGCCCAACCGAGGAGCAGCCACTCAGCCTAGCAGCTCAGCATCTACACGTCCACGAGAATGGACTGGAAAAAAGCAATCAGCAGCGGATAAAACTCCGTCTCAGTGCACAAAACACCTTTCACATCCCTCCCGAAGCCCTCAAAAGAGGTACTTCAGAGAGATGCGCCAATCCTTTACAGAGGGTTGAATTTTTTCCCAGTCTGAGCCTCAAGTCCCAGCATGAGCTTTGGGAACGAGCCACATGAGAAGCGCCTGTGTTATGGGAACATCAGGGCTGTCCCTCGCAGCACAGGGCTCAGTGGTTTCATCTTTGCATACCTACAGTGCAGGATGTGAGTGCCCCTCCAGCCCTCCCCCACACCTCCAGCTCAAGGCTGGCCATGGGAAATGCCCAGCCAAAAAGCACACGGTGGGTCCCACAGCCACCAAAGGATGGGAGAAGAGGATGGGGAGCTCTGCAGAGCCCCGGTGAGCAGCAGCACCAGCCAACTGCTAAGAGGAAAAGAGGAAAACGTTCGCAGGGACCATCTCTTCTGCTGCCTAACAAAGTCAAGCACAGATAACTCATTATTCACATGCCTGAAGTTGGCCTGCTTACGCCATTTGGAAAGAGAATCAGTCACGGCGAGGCTCTGCTTTGGTTTCCTCTGGCTTTCATGAGACACTGCTGCTACTGTCTTCCTCCAGCTTTGAGAGCAGGGCAGTGTGTCGCAACGCAGAGGATTTACACCGACTCCAACAACGAAAGGAAAATAATATTTAAGGGGGAGAATTAAAAAAAAGAAAAAAGAAAAGAAAAGAAAAAAAAAAGCTGCTAATTTCTAAAGCTTTTTTAGCCGGTGGTGGTCCGAGATGAATTGGCTGCCTCTAAAAGGCTGAAAATAAATATCCCTCTTTTTGAAGAAAACACGCTGGCTCGCAGCCAGCTGGCAGGAAGCACGGAGATACGTTGCACTTACAGTGGGTTTTTACTGTCTGAAGCTGCAGCAGCGGGGAGAGATGTTCATTATAGGCAGGCTGGTATTGATTAGCTGGTTTGCAAGCCCTTAATCTCCTCTCACTTGTGGGTTGGTCCCTTGGCTTCGCCTCTGCCTCTCTCCCTGCCCACCCCATGACAGGAGGCCACGCAAGCACACAGCTTCCGATAAACCCCATCGTGCTTGGAGCCCTGCTGACACCAGCACACCCCCAAACTCAGCCCTCTGGGAGGAAAACAAATCTCGGATGGGATTTCCTAATGATGCAGGAGCTGTGGCTCGTGCTCAGGTTGAAAGGAGCATCACACTCAGATCTCTGTGCAGATTTAGGACAGGCCCCTGAGGGATGCGGGCTCCCCATTCCTAGGGTTTCTACAGGAGGACTGATCCTGTCTGGATGTGCAAAGGTATTAAAACGTTTTGCTGTGCTGGTAAAGCTGGTGGGAATCCCAGCAGCAGACGGGGTAAAGTTCACCAGGTCTTCCCATCCTTAAACACTCCTGAAAAAATCTGGCTCTGAGGCTGCAGGGTGAATCGGGAGGGATTTAAAGGTCTTGATGGAAGAACTGAAAGCTTCACCCGGCACGTTTGTGGGAAATCCTGCAGCTTTCATAGCAAGGTGCAAAAAAAACCCCACCATCCTCCTTCACTGCTTCTGCTCCCATTTCCAGGAAGGCAGAGCTCAGCTATGGGCTGCCATCCAGTTCTCACGGAATTAAGCAAAAAAACCCCGATTCAAAGATTTCGAGGCTGGGTGCTGGGGAGGAAGCAGACAGATCTCAAGCACATCCAGCTGGTATTGCCTCAGTCGAGTCTGAGATCAGATTTCCAAGTGCATACATTAGCTGTCAGTGCACAGATCAGTGGAGTTCTGCCAGTTTGCAGCAGGCAGTGAGTTAATGCCTGCTATCTAACAATTCGAAATGGAACCTGTGTGCTACCAGTATAGCTGGTTTTTCCCACCTAATAACCTGTTCCATTAGGGCAAGCGCATCAAATTCCTTTGGGTGACACTGGTTAGGATTAGGATACTCTGCCCTGGACAGGGAGGATCATCTGCTGGGTTCAAATCCGTGCAAGGAATGTGCAGCGTTACAGCTAATGCATACGAGATGTGCCTGATGCTGCAGGGCCAGGCAGCAGCCAACTGGATGCAGGAGCTCTCCCCAGCCGGTCCTGCACTCCCAATAACACCACACAGATCAGATCCAAACTTTCCCAAGGTTTGAGGATGCTGAGCCTTGGGTTTCCCCTTTGCCCTAGGACAGAGCTGGAGCAGAGCCCTGACATTTGAATGCTAATATCCCCCCAATCCCAGGACTGAACTCTGAGCTCCATCTCCAGAGACTGGCTGGTATGTTGGATAATTACAGCTCCTGTCGAGCTTTGCCAGCACTCTCAATGCAACACCGTGAGAGCCCCAAAGCAACATTACCTGCGTGGCTCCCTTAATGCTCTGCACAGTGCTCCTCCAGGAAAACAGCAGCAGAGCTGCGTTCCCACACCAGCAGCCCTAATAGGGAAGCACAGCGTTGGGCTGCATCCCGCTGCCAACATCCCTGGTGCCATGACTCGGAGGCTGCAGCACTGGGCTGCCCCCCATTTCTGATTTGTTGCTCCTCCTTCTCCCACTCAGTGCATAGATTCGCTGGAAAGAGTAAGATAAAAATCATACAAAACAGCATCGAAGCCCCTTCCGCTGCAGGATATGATTTATCTCTGCCAGATTTCAGAACAGGTGATGGGTCAGCGAAGACTGGGGTCTTAGGAACTCTATTTCATCTCACTCTGAGTCAAATCCTCTTCCTCCCTCTGCCACATCATTGAAGCGATTGGTTGTGCTGATAAACCCTTTGAGAAGGAGAAACGAGACGTGTCCTGCCCCGATATCTGATGCGATCTTGTGGTTTTGTTTGATAGTTTGGGTCCTTTAGCTGCTATCTTCCCTGAAATGAAACTTGCCTTTTAGCACTGACTTTCTTTTCAATCGTCGACCCTTCGCGCTGCCCTCCTCAGCTTGCAAATCCTGCCCATGGCGAGCAGGGCTGCTCTGTGTCAATAAACACACAGCTCAACCATCCTCATGTACTCACTGCCCTCCGTGCTGTTGGATCCACTTTACAAATCACCATCGCACCGAATCGCCCCTTCGCAAAGCTCACAACATCCTCAACACAAACACTCCTCTTGGGTCCTCGTGTGTCCCAGCACACGCATCCCCTCCTGCCCCATCCCAGCTCATCTCTTAGCATAGACTCACACAGCCGCATCCAGCAGAAATGCATTTCACTGTTTAATCTGTACGATCCCTGCACACATCTGAGCCACCACCGATCCTTATGGAAGCATCCTTCACCAGGCCTCTTCTCCTCAAACATCCCCCATCCATCAGATGCTCCTTTTGCTCCCCTATAACCTCTTCCAAATGCAATATTGATGCCCTCATCTCCAATCCCGATTCTTTCTGTCTTCTGCAAACCCGGAGCAGAATCAGGTTATGCTCTCCTACAGCCGTACCCTGGGGTTTTCCAAAGCCTTCAAAAGCAGGAGGTGTTGCAACCAATCTCAACAAAGATTCTTTGTACACCAGGAGCAAAAAATAATTTCCCTGCTCTGCCTCCTGATGCTGCTTTGCTTAGAAAATATTGGTCGTTTTTAAGTGAAATGATTTTGCAGTTATTACGCACTGGGTGATTATAAAAGCAGAGGTGGAATGCACTACATGCAGCAAATAAAATAATTAGAGGAGCCAATTTACCGGAGCCCGTATAATTTGGGTTGCTTTGTTATTGCTTCTTTCAAGGCTGGGTTACAGGAATGGGTGATGCAAACCTGCAGCCGGGGGACATCGCCCTCCTGGAGGGCTCTGAGGTCCATGCAATCCTCCACTCAGTGTTTGCCACCCCTCGAGCTGAACCCCGACTCGTGGCTTTGCCCAGAAGGGGTTAACAGGGTAGCAGTGCCTATAAGAAATTAGAGGAGGTAGTTTAACATAATTGCCTGCCATGCATGTATCAACAGCAGTCTCGAACTGCCTCTGCAAGAAAACAATGCCCTGGATGGTCTCAGCAGATACCAAAGGGTTCAGATTTACCCGCTGGGATCAAAACACATTAGCAATGGGAATACAAACAGAGAAACCCTGCTCCACAGCAAGTACTGATCTGCAGGGACTCCTGCGTGAACTCGGCAGCTCAGAGCTTTGCACCGATCCCTTGCACCCCCAGCACAGCCCCAAAGGAGGGGGCACTGCGAGAGCCTTTGGGACACACACCACTGTGCTGCCATCAGCCCAGCGCCTGCTTTCATCTTCCTCCACTTGAAGAGCAAAAGGGACGTTCCACCGATGCCATAAAGTGCCCAGAGCCCCTCCTGCTGCTCCAGGTTGGGAAGGGGTGGGAATAGAGAGCCAAAAACCCCACCATGAACGGGGCAGAGGCAGCACCAGGCGGCCGCCACGCGCCCTGGGCCAGAGTGGAAGCAGGAAATGGTCACTAAGGATTTCCTCCTCTTCCTCCCCAGGGAAGGGGACGGGTCAGGAGAGGTGGGAAATTGGCGTAGCTTAAGCGCCGTGCTTGAAATTAGAACAAATTAAAGTGATTTTACAGTAGGCAAATAACTGTCCCAAAAGCGTTGAGGTCATCTATTTTTTCCTCTTCTTTTGACTTTCTGTTTTGTTTTTTTATTACTTTTTTTTTTTTTTTTAAACAGTTCCCGGATAAACTGGGAAACGTTTGTTTGTTTATATCTCGCTAAGGAGAAGCAGAGCAAAAACACAAAAGACCCTCAGAATACCCCAAACTATCGCCCCATCGGAGCAGTTCAGCAACAAGCCTGGCTGGCAACACAAGGACAGCTCAAATTCAAGTTTCACGCATCCCCATGAGAAAACCTTTTTGCCAAGATAAAGATCTGCAGTCGTACAACCCAGCTCACAGCCCAGCCTAAATGCAAGCAGAGAAGCAATCTGCATTTCTCAGAGGTAATCAGAACGTTCCTGGATGATCTTTTCCTCTTTTTTTTTTTTTTCTGCTTTTTCTTTTTTGCCTCGATAAAGGGAAGTCCCAAAGAGATGCTCTTTGTTAAAGGAACTGCCAAAGAGTCAGAAATTTGGCCAGAAATCATCAATGACTTAAAAAACTAGAAGTCAGCACAGAAATAAGCACCTCCACTGTACAATAAATGCAGTTTTGTACTTTTGATGGCATTTAAGCCACGAAGGCATGAAGACAGGGTGCTGTAAAGAGTCAGCTTTGCACAATGGAGCATAAGCCAACACAAGGGGTGCACCCACAGCCCCAGATCTGGGGGGATAGGGGCTCATCTTAGGGCAGCACATCCTATAGGGGACACCTGGCAGCTTCAAGTTGTTACCATCACACTGAGAGCTTATTCTGATGAAGAGCAGTGCACCAATTTTCCCTTTCCTGAGTCAAGCAGGCTGCTGGTTTTGCTGTCTCTAGATGCAAATCTGACTGCTTTGCAGCTGTGGGGTTGGGGGTGGGGGAGATGCAGGATGGCTGTCCTCACCAGCACAGCCCCAGACACCTTCCTCCTCCCTGCCTCAAACTGGAGGACTGACTGAGAATCAAAAGCAAAACTCCTTAGAACAGATCCACCAGAATTTGAAAAATAAATAAATAAATTCAGATCTTGGGAGACAAAAGCAATAAGAAAAGCACCAAGGTGGGCTGTGTGTATTTGGGGCAGCTTGGTGTGCATTGTTACCATCGCTAGAAGAAATGGGGCTAGGGGCACCCACTGCCCCTTCAGGCAGATTCTCCCCATTCCCAGCTCAGCTTTTCCTCTATTTTTGGGGATCTTTTTCCCCACCTCTGCCTGCAGCCGTGAGCCCCTCAACGCATGGGCTGCTGGAGTACAACCTCACACCCCCCAACCCCTCCTCCTGGGGGGAGAGGTGTCACCAACACCTCCACCAACACCTCGCTCACAGGCACAGAGAAGGGGCAGGAAGGAGGGTTTCCACCTTCTACAGACTACAAGCTTTCCATTTCCCAGCTGAGAGAGTGTGGCTGAGCTGCAGCTCAGCCTGACGTCGCACACGCAGGGGACAGGCAGGGAGGGAAACCCTCAGCCAGGCTCTTGAGAACATCAAAGAAAAACCCAGAGTTCTTGGAAATGGCTCAGAAACGTGGGAGGTGAGAAGCTACGTGTGCGTGTGGGGTGCTGGAGCTGAGGCTGCAGCCCATCCCTTGCGTTCAGAGCTGTCAGTGCACACATCCAGCATGGCCCCACAGTATACTGGGGTCAGTAGGGTGAGGGAACCACATGTGTTGCCCTCCTCGTCCTCACTTTCCTTCCCATCAGTGCAGGAGAAGAGAGCATGAAGCTGCAGAGCAAAAGCACGCGGGTCAGTGCCCAGCACCCTGCTTCATCCCTATGTGCTTTTTGCTGGGGGAGGGGTTAAATAAAATAATAATAATAAATAGAACGCATCTCCATCCCCCAGCTTCTGTTGACCTTCTACCACGTGGTCCAGCATTCAGCAGGGAAGCAGAGGGCTCTGAGCATCCCCACTTCTCCAGCACCCACAGCCTGAGGGTGGGTGTGCTCCTGGTGACACTGCGTGCTGCCCAACAGGGCTATGGGTGGGTGATCCACTCTGCTTGGGTTCCCCTCACTCCTCACCACGGTGGTCAGGATGAGGTAGGAAGCAAAAGCATGGGGTTAAGGGCTGACAGGGCTGTATAAAGCTGGGGGAACGGGTGTTAAGAAAGGCTAAACAGTAGCAAAAAAAAAAAAAAAAAAATTAGAAAAGATACTGAAAGGAAGAAAGCAGGAGCTTGCAAAGAGTTTCCAGGAAATGGGAGAAGGAGAGGGGAGGATAGGAGGAAGTGGAAAAGGTTGGCAAGAAGTGACAGCGAGGAGGAGGACAGAGCTGTAGGAAGGGGAAAGGGAAGGCAGCCAAGAGGGAGGTGTGAGGGGAGGCCCTGGAGATGCTCTCATTCATCCAGGAATAGACTAAACAGCCCTGCATAGCTCCCAGCTATTCCTTTCTCCACGTTCTGCCTCCTGTGGGTGGGAGAGCCTCTGCACGAGGACTGCAGTGCAGCAAAGTTGGGTTTCTGCTAAATGGAGAGCTGCAGAGAAGGTGGAGGGGGGGGGGAGGAAATTCCACAGGAAGCTCAAATATTTTATTACTTCCTGTTTGCACAGAGTATGTCAACACTCGGCACCTGACACGCCGTTTGTTTAGAGCTAAGGTGTCAACTCCAAAAAAATAAAGATGTCCTCTGCAGATCAAACCCGCAGCAAAGCAGAGTGCAATAGAAACAATGGAGCAAAGGAGCCGCGGGGCCAAGGCAGTGCTGGGAGCTCATTAGGGCTCTGTGGGCTCAAAGCTGTGGGTCCCAGTGCCCAGCCTGGTGCCCCCCAGCCCTGCCTTGAGCTCCAGCTGCAGCCCGGTTTGCCGTCATTTCTCACCCAACTCAACTTGATCTCCAACTCCTCAGATGTTTTCTGGGCACAGCTTTAGTGAAAAGAGTTGCTCAAGGGCTGAGATGAAGCGATGGGACAAGGGTGGAAGATGAATGGGAAGCTCAGAGGTGGGGCATGGAGAGGAGTCACGGTTCTGGCCAAAAACCCCACGAGAACGTTTGCTGGAAGAATTTCACCGCATCTGAGAAGATGATGCCCAGGGCTTTCCCAGGATCCCAAGACAAATGGCCAATTCTTTCCATATGAACGATGCTTTTCTGCATGGTCACACCAACCCCTCCCCAGCCCCAACATCGCTCCTGCACCCAACGCTCACCACGTCCCTCTCATTTGTGACACTGCTGCCAAGAAGGGGCAAAAAGCACATTTTCAGCTATATGCACATTGCACATCTAACACAGATACACTCATCTATCAAGTACCTACACTACACTCACACACACACGTCAAATAACCACAAGCCCTGGTGGCTGCTCTCACCTCCCAAAGCTGAGCAGGGAGGGCAGTGGGAGCCTTGGTGCTCAGCCAAAGCCCTGGGGCTCCTCCAGGTGAGCAGTGCTGAGCAGAGGGTGCTGTGCCAGAGCCCCCCAGTGGCAGCCAGGCCAGAAAACCACCTCTGACATCTCCAGCCCAAACCAACTCCGCAGGCAGCAGATCCGCATCATGGATGCGCACACGGATGGATGGGGAGGAAAGGAGGAGCAAAAGGATTTTTTGTTTTAGTTTTAATGGCAGGTTCATTCAAAAATGCAAAGCAATGAGTATAATGAAGGAGAAAACTACCCCCCCCCCCCCCCCCCCCCCATCTCCCCACCATAGACTGAATTTTCAGCAGATATGGGTCAAACTGATCATAGGTGAATTCCCTTTCCTGCCTACAAATTTACAATCATCTGAAAAGGAGACCAAAAAAAGCTATAAAAAAGGCAATTTAGGCCTAAACTGCTCAGGTCATCAATTTGTGGGGGCACAGGGATGGGGTCCTGTGCAGACTGAGCTCATGGGGGGCACCCAGCCCATGGTGGGGGCTGGGACTGGGTGGTCACTACAGTCAACTCCAACCCCAGTCATTCTATGCAATTAACCCACAAGACAAAGGCACAACCGACACGTGAACACCACGCAGACCTCCTTAAGGAGCCAACATCTCCAGGTATGCAGATCAGAAAAAGCCAAAAGCACAGCAGCAAAGCGCTGACCTTGCATCCCAGGACAGCATCCCTCAGGCAAACCAAGCGAGAGGCAGGGCAGGCTGTTCCATGGCAGGTTTTGGCTAATTGTGCCAAACGAAGGCACGGCACCAACGCAAACAGAGCCGGGAGAGTTTGCCCACAGCTCAAACCCACAGCTCCTGCCCGGTGTGCCTCCATATCAGAGCCTTTAAATTAAAGATCGGCGGCGGCTGGCCCGTGTGTTGAAATGCAAGAGGAGGAGCAGCTGTGATTCAGCTGGGGTTTGGTGAGCGCGGAGTATCGGTGAAATCAGAGCAAACCAAACGCTAAGAGTAGCAACTATCCTGCCTTGTATTATTATTTATATATTCCCTGTGATGGTGATGATGATTATTATTATTAGAAAGGCAATCTGATGCAGCAGATAAGGGGCTGAGCAGGAGTCAGGAGGCCTGCTTGGTTTCTATTCCTGAGCTGGAGGTGTTGTGCAATTCCACACCTCCTGTCCTCGGGTTCTACAGCACCCACCACGACGTGCAATACCCTCCACCTGCAGGGCTGTGCTTTGGTTCTAAGAACCAACCGACCCAAACCCAGCAGCGTTGCGTATCCTGGGTGCCAGCTTTGCAAACAAGCATCCCAACCCTGCAGGCTCACACGGACCCTCCAACACCCCAGGCTCCAAAATTAAAAATGAGCAAAGAAAAAAAAAAATAAAAGAAAAAAGAAAAAGGAGGGCTGAAAAAAAAAAAAAATCAAGCAGCAGCAATGCAAATAAAATCCCCTTACAGAGGGAACAGCCTCGACCTGGCCTGACATCAAGGGGTGCCGATGGCCCAGTGACAGCATCAACAGAAAATGTTTTCTGAAGCGTGTTTAGAAGGATCAAACTGCTTCCCTTCCATTTGGGCACCGACAGCTTTACACGCAAAGTGAATAAACTGTGCTTTATATCCCCGGGGTGGTGCTGGGTGAGCAGGAGGTTGGCGGGGCCAGGATGAGGGCACACAGAGCGCTGCTCACTCCCAACCCCTATGAGAACGGGGAGCTCCAACCACCCCGACCCCAGAAATGGAACACACCGGGCTGCCGTCTTAGAACCCCACTGCCAAGACCCCAATCACACAGAGGGGTGGTTCTGCAGTTGAGCTGCCTGCTTGGTTTTTCTCATTCTCCACCGCTGGTTGCTGCCAGGCTGTGCAACCCGAAAGCAAAACTGGCAGTGAGCAGCAGATACCCCACAGGCAGGCAGGAGGGACGGGGCAGCCTGTGGGATTGGGGAGCAGCAACTCCAGCTCAACACCCCCAACCTGCAACACTCTGCACAGCCCCAGCTGCACCAGCACCTCCGTGCTGCTAACAAAGTCCTGTCCTTCCCCACCGAATGAGGAGAGCTCAGGCTGCTGGCAACCCAACCCCTCCTGCTGTTGGGATCCCCAAATCCCCCCCCCCAATGCCAAACAAAGCACAGAACTCACGTCGTGGCTCCCGGGGTCCATCTACAGTGACTTTAATGGCTCGGTGGTACGTAGCGACCTGGGTGGGGTTGGTGAACACTGTGATCGTCAGGGTGAAGCTTTTTCCTAAGCAAAGGGAAAAATAAGAAAAGAGGAGATTCGCATGGGTTCGGTTCCTTTGAAAGCAAATCGCTCCTGCTGGAGCGTGCTCAGACATAAATATTCGCATACACCAAACTCCAACATTCATCATTTCATTTCAGGGATGTTATTGCTGAGCTACAAAGCTTGGCTGGCTCTGCCAGGGTTCCACTGCTGCAACAAAGAGGCCTGGACTGGCTTAGAACAGCCCTGACCTTCCCAGACAGCCCCTTGTCCCCATATCGATCTCTCCACCCATATCAACCTACCAGTGCCTCCCCACCCAGACAATTCCCTTTTCCCACAGGAATTCAGCCCCAAAACACAGCACTGGACATTGGACACCCCCCACTCCTCACACCCCAAACCCTCCCCCACATATCTTCCCCAGGACCAGATTTGGGTCCTGGTGCCTATGGGATGCTCCTTAGGAGCAATCTGCCAACACAGCACCACTGTAGACTCGACAGGTGATGGGTAAAGCCACACCAAGCTGCAGCATAAATAGGTACTGAACCCAGCCCAGCTTCACCCAGCCAGGAGCAGCACCCATTGTGTGACCCCCAGCAGGAGGGCTGTCCCTGTGCCCCTCTCCCCATCCCCATGCAGGCAGGGAGCAGGAACCCACTGCCAGGAGACATCATCACTGTGGGCTGTAGTGATGCTACTGAAGCACCAAGTTGGTTTCCTTCATTATTAAAAAATAATAACGATGGGAATAAATAAATAAATGGGGGGGAGGCAAGGAAGAAACGCTCTCCAAAGGCAGGTTCGGGAGTGCAGCCCTAGCAGAATGAGAAGGGGGTTGGGGGGAAATAGCAGCAGCCATACACCTCCCACCCTGCCCTGCTCCCACCCTGCACACCTTACAGCACCTGCAGCCCTCTGGGTCCATGGGGGCTGCAAGGGAGCAGCTCCAGCTGAGCACCCACTGCAGGATCACAAAGGGATCGGGTGCTGCAGAGCTGAAGGTGGAGCAGAATTCACCCCAAAGAAGCCACGCATCGCCCTCAGCCCTGCAGGGAAAGCCTTCCCCGCTCCATCTTTCCCTGGTTCAGGTTTCTCAGATCCCAGGCATCATTTGACACTAAGGGTGGAGACCCGAGAGCACCCACAGCCAAAAAAAAAAAAAAAAAAAAAGGCTATTTATACAGCTAGAAGGAGATAATAATAATAAATAATTACAATTTCTCCCTCCATCTATTCGTATTATTATCGTCTTGAGAACACCCCGCAGAAGCGGCTCTGCAAAAATCCCAACCCGCAGAACAGCTCCAAGCAACGCCTTCAGTTCATTCTCTACACAAGAAGGAATTGTGTGTCCCCGTCCCCCCCCCCACCCCCACCTCTCGCTTCGGACGCGTTCCGCAGCCCCACCGCACCCGGGTTCGGTGTAAACCGCGTCCACAAAAAAGCCGACCGGAGCAGAGCTGTGGAACCCGAGCGTAAAGGTGAGAGTTACTAAGGAACATTATTTTAGGAGGTATTTTCACGTGGAGAAAGGCATCGTTGGTCGCGAGTCCCCGAGCAGAGCTGCAGCTCCGTGCTGGTTCTGCCGGCTCGGATTTATTTATTATTCCTTTTTTGTTGTTGTTGTTGTTGTCGTTAAACTGATGCTCCTTCTCCAGGTGATCTTTTCCCCGCATTTTGGTGTCCTCTCACACAACCACGGCCGCGACCCTCCTGCCTCTCTACCGGCTCTCAAAAATCCCTCCCACGAATTGAAAACGACCATTATTACTCAGCACCGTTTTGAACTCATTTCTCTCCTTCTCGGGAAACCCGGGCTGACGTTCCTCTTCCTCCTCCTCCTCTTCCTCCATTCACCGCTCCCGGCCCCGACGGCCGCTTCCAGCTCCATCCCGCACCCCGGCCCCTCAATGGGGCTCCCGGGGGGGCATCGCAGCCCCCCACCCCTCCTCTAACCCCGGCTTTCGTTTGGACACCGCCGTACGAGCAGCAAAGCGGGCTGCTGGAGCACAGCGAACCTCCCCCCCCCCCCATGCTCGAAGTCCCCTCCTTTTGTTTTACAGATGGAGACGGCGATGGGGGGGTACGGATCTGCTCCTGCTTCTGCCCCCGGTGCGAACACAACGCTCAGAACCGTTCAGAGATCGCAAATCGAGAACCTCCCGGGGCCGATTTGAGGGCACAGAGCTCGCTGTGACCCCCTGGGCGTGTTTTCACACACACCGCATTTACACAGAGCTCCGCTCCAACAAAACACCGGGCAGTAAATTCAGGTTTCCATCGATATAAACAAAGCCAAAGCCGGGCTTGTAGGAATGAAACAGGAAGGTAAGAGCGGCAACCAGGATGAAAACCTAACCGGAACAATTCTGAGCATTAAATACCCCTCAGAACCCCTCGGTTTGAGGGGGGAAGAGGGGAGGCACAGCCCAACCACCCATCAGAATAAGGGAAGAAAACAGCCCTGATCTTTGCTCCTTCTCAAGGTGCAATGAGAACCAGAGGGAGGAAGGAGAGATGTGGAAGCCGCTCGCTTCCAACACGGCAGAGCAGAGCAGGAAAGCTCCCAGTGCAACCAGAGGCAGAGCTGAGATCGGGTTGAGTTTGGAAATTTGGGGAAGAAAAAAAAAAAAAAAGAAACAACAACAAAAAAAAAAAAACAGAAAGAAAAGAGCCGAAAGGAATAATTGATTGCAGAAATGAAAGCTTAATTCATACAAGAAAAAACATTTTCTGCCCATCAACCTGCAAGCAGTTAAGCGGGGAGTTTTTAAAGAAACGGCAACTTGGAGAAGGAGCCAACAGGAAAAAGGAAACGTATGAAAGAATGTAAACTATTCAAGTTTCATAAAGAGGAACAAGTAAACAGTTATTACATGCAAATAATTCCTAACATCACTGCTTTTAATTAATGCAGAGAAGTCAAAATATATCCGACTTCGTATGTATACATCCAGAGATTGAGAAAATGCTACCAGATGGCCATTAATGTGTAGCATTCTGCTTTTTTTCCTTTTCGGAGTGAATTAAGTGGCTCAGTCTGCAGCGTTTATTGGTGATGAAATGCTGTAATGCTATTGACGCTGTCGGGAATTCAGGTAGGACGCGGCTGGGAGAGGGGAAGGATTTCCTTCCAGCTGTTTGCAGGGGATTCGTCCTGCTTTGGAGGTGGCACAGATTCATTTCCTGGATGGTTTGCTGTCACAAACCATTCCTTGAGATCGGTGCGGGGCTAAATGACAGAGCCAGAAGGTAACATCTCCCTTCTGCTTTCCCATACAGCACGGGGAAAACAAGTGCACCTTCCCCACAGGCTCGGCTCCCGCATCTCCCACGGCGTTAAGAACGAATCTCCCCGCAACCCAACCCGCAGGACACACCGCTCTTCCCAGGAGAACATTTCCATCAGCCAACAACGAGCGTTCCCCTCCTCCGACACCGCACCGCATCTCCCTCAATTCCGCAGCACTGAGATCGGGGCTTTCAGCCCCGCACCGACCAGGGGCTGCTTTAACACACGCAAGCTTCACGATGGGTTTTTTTTTCTTGCCCCTTCCCCCAACCCCCTCCTCCCCCCCGAACATCTCAGGGAGGAGTGGAGCACCGCCGCAGCCCCAAAGGTACGAACGACCCACTGAGGAACCACTTTGGTGCCGGGGTTGGGGGTCCTCCCTGCACACACCGCAGCAACACAACCCGCCTCCATCGGATCGCGAGAAAAACGCCGTTAAATAAAAATTAAAGAGCTCCCCCCCCCCCCCCTTTCTTTTTTTTTTTTTTCCTGGAAGAAAATAAAACCCGAACAGGACGACCCGGCCGACACCTACCTCTGCCGCTTCTCCCGACAAATCGGAGGTCGTTAAATCTCGCCACTTGGTTTTTCATCACGGCGGAGGCGTTGCGGAGCTCCGCGGAGTAGTTCTCGTCGTTCCCCGCCATCACCGTCACCACTGTTCCGTCGGGGACGTCTCCGAGAGCCACGACCTGAGGGCAGGACGAGAGGAATTCAGGCTGAAGTGACCGAGGTCTGAGCCGAACCGCTTCACGACTCCCCTCCCCTCGAGACCGCCTCCCCCTCCCCAAAGACAAAGCAAAACCAAAAGCAAGTCGAGTTCCCGAGGATAGATTAAAAAAAAAAAAAAAAAGAAAGAAAGAAAAGAAAAAAAGAAAACGAAGGGGAAGGGAAAAGCGAGCTTAGAACCGAGGTTAGAAAGCAGCGAGGGGCTCCAGATTGCCGAGGCTCTGCCCTGCAACAGCTGGGAGCCGCTGTCTGGGGGGGGTTCGATTCGACAGAACTGCGCTGCGGAACTCGGGGCGCAGCGGAGAAACGTGCCCAGGGCCGGGCCCCGCACTGCAGCCCCGCACTGCAGCCCCCCCCCATCCCGCAGGTCCCTCGGAACCGCCCCCGGCCCCGCACCTCATCCCCGGCCCGGGCCGCCCGGGCCGAACGCACCGCGGTGCCGTCGCTGCGGCGCTTCGTTCTCCGCTCCCGGCTCGGCTCTCCCGTCCCTGCCTCTCTCTCTCTCGGAAAGGTAATTAACCTCCGCTCTCATTACACTTCAAAGTTGCCTGAGAGCTCCTAACTGTACGAAATATCTAAGATGCCGTGACCGGAGGGCAACGCGGAGACTTGATTAAAAATAATAAGAGCGGCTCTCCTCAAGGTGATGTCAGGAGCGAGTTAAAGAGAGAGGGGCGGAGGGAAAGCGGCGAGAGGGGGGAGCGGCACCCGGAGCCCCCCCAAGGAGGTCGCCCCTTACCTTGAAGGCGACGGGCAGCGTCTTGTTGCACCTCCAGTGGGACGGCAGCACGGAGCACAAGAAGTTGGGGCTGTCGGTGCGCACCAATTCGCCGGCGTGATCCGCCAGCACGTCCACGACGGAGCGCACCTCGGGCCGCGCCCGACCGCCCGCGGCGGCGGCCCCCAGCGCCCCGCTGTTCTCTCCCATCTTACCGCAGGGGAACGCCGTGGAGGGGGGTGTGAAGCGCCTGCTGGTGCTCGGATCTACGGGAATACGCATCACAACGGAGGGCGTCAAGGAGCCGCCGCCGCGGCCGGGGGGTGCGAGGAGAGCGGCGGGGCTCGCCGCGAGCAACCGGGCCCCGTCCCGGTAGATCCCCGTTCTCGGCGGGGCGGTGCGGGGGGCTGCTCGTTCCCGGCCCCGGGGAGCGCCTACGGCGGCCTCGCCGCTGTCCCGCCCGCCCCGTCCGGGGAACGGCAACGCGGAGCCCCGGCAGAGCCACGTCGCGGCCGGGCTGTAGCCTGCTCCCCTCCGCCGGGCGGCCCCGACAGCAACTCCCAGTGCCGCCGCGCCGCCCGGCACCGTATTTACTGCCGGCCCCGGTGGGGGGGCGGGCCGGCCGTGAGTGACGGGGAGCCTCACCAATGGGGGGCCTTCCCCCTGCCCCCCCGCGCGGCTCCCGGGTGGCAGAGGGGTGTGAGCAGTGCCGAAAGGGGCGTTGCCTCCCTTAAAGTGGGGCCGGCCTTACCGAGTCCCGCCCCGTCGGTGCGTACGGGCTGAGGGAGCGCACGTCGGGGCTTCGGGGGCCGCTCATCGGCCGTGCGCCCGCTGCAGCTCAACCGTCGCGGGGCGGGGAGAGCCGCTGTTCTCCGCCTCTGGACACCGCCTCCACTCTACGGCGGTCCCGGGGTGTCCGCAGCGCTCTGTGGGGCCAAACCCCACCGCAGTCGTTAGCGAGACGACCGCGTATGCGGGAACGAAACGGAGCCGTCGGTCTCTTCGTGGCAACGCCGAACCGAGAGGAGAAACGCGCCGGGGGCGGGTGGGGGGCAGCCCAGGGGGGGCGGCACGGAGCGTCTGCCCCCGTCTGGGGGGGTCCGGCGGGGCGGCCCGCCGTTGTGGGCACGTCGGAGCGGTGCAGAACGCAACTTCCCTTCTGTTCTTTTTTTTTTTTCTTTTGAAACTTCTTTCCCTGAGCTCCTCCGTAAACGAATACAACATTGTTCTCCCCAAACCGCAACGCGTGGAAGGGCCCGAGCCGCACTCCCGTCCCGCAGAGCCGAGCCGAGGACAGGAACGAAAACAAAAATAACCCCGTGTTTGCTTTTTTCTGTTTGTTTGCCTTTTTTTTCTTTTTTTAAGACGCCCTGTTAATAGGGAGCAGTGCGGGAGGAGCGGAGGTTCCCTCGCCCCGTTAAATCCCGCCGCTCTCCTG
Organism: Phasianus colchicus; assembly: GCF_987193195.1. Taxonomy (NCBI): domain Eukaryota; kingdom Metazoa; phylum Chordata; class Aves; order Galliformes; family Phasianidae; genus Phasianus; species Phasianus colchicus. The sequence continues at coordinate 3,385,283 of NC_143459.1, read as the reverse complement.
CCCTTTTTAGGGGAAAGCTCCCCGCGCACCGCTGCGCTCAGCGCTATTTTCTGCCCCCGTTCAGCGGCGGTGGGGGGGGGAGAGGGGGAAACGCTCTCCCTCCTCCCGCCCCTCGCGGAGCCCGGGGCACACTGCGGGAGGGCCGGTCTTGGCCGAGCTCTGTTCCCCCCCCCCGTCCCCGATCTCCGTGGGATTCCCCGAGGGTGGCACGGAGAGGGTGTGAGCGTGAGGGGGGGGCACACGGCGCCTGCGCAGTGCCCCGCGGGCGGGCAGCGCTGCAGTGCGGCCGAAGCGCCGCTCGTTGGCGCCGCGGTTCCGCGACGGGGCGGGCGGAGGGGGCAGCGGTCCGCCACGGCAAAACCCCCGCTCGGCTCTCGCTGGATGCCGTTCACGTCTTACGGCCGTTAGGCGGTGAGACTGCGGTCCTGGGCTTCCCTCAGTCCTCCGTTCCCCTCTACACACCCCCAGCGGACCCATCCCCGGGCTGCGGGCGGAGAGGTGGCACGGAGGTTTCCCACCTGTTCTCCCTCACCGGAGCAGTGGGACCGATGGAACCGGTGCAGTGAGGCAAAAAGGAGCATCGCTGCAGCGAGGCACAGTGATGGGACAGCCCTGGGGTCAGCACGATGCTCGGTTCCAGGTTTAGTGGCTTTATATTTCCTTCCTTTCCTGTCTCTTTTTTTCCTGTCCTGCTGGGAACCTGCCTTTAAAGTGGCTCTGCCTAAAAGCCCACATCCCTGCAGAGCACAACCCGTAGTGCGTCACCTCGGCCCCTTCCTCCCAGCCTGCTCCCCACCCGCTTCCCTTCCTCTTCACAGCAGCCACCGAGTGAGAAGATGATCCATCCACGGGTGGCCAGGAAAGGCCTGAGCACCCGATGTGGGGCTGACGTGCTCACATAGGGCAGGGAGCTCGCATAGGGCAGCCCATGTCCTATGGGGCAGCCCCATTCCACAGTGGGTCTCAGCCCTTCTGTACACCCCTGGGAAATCCTTGGGGGTTTCACAGCTGCTGGTGTGGTGACACACGGCTGTGCGCAGGGCTGGGTGAGCGCTGCCCTCCCTAGAAGGCTCTTGCCTTTCATTAAGCTTTATGCAAATACATTTCGTCTGGCCCAACTCACTGCACCTTTCAGTGAGGAGTGGCGATGCTGTTCAGAGCGAGGACACAACCCTGGGTGCTTCCTTCATTTCATCCAACTGCTGTTCCCTCCTTGCCCAGATGTGACAGACATCAGTGCCCACACACAGCCCTGCTGCCCACAAAGTTCTCCAATCCCTTTTTATACCAGTTTCACCACCTCCGTGTCCTCAAGGTGCCATATAAGTAAATGCCATCCCCAAACACCAGGAGCTGGTCCCCAGGGGGGGAATATTCCCAGGTGCACAAGGTGCTACACCCTGCCCATCTCCAGCAGCCACCCTAAAGCCACCCTCTGTCCTCCCCCATTGGCTTTTTCCCCTTCAGAGCAATGGAGGTGGACTCACCCCCCACAACCCAGTGCTTCATTTTGTGGCCCCACACTTCCTTGTAGCACTGATGCTCCCATTCACATTGCGGGGAGGTCAGCGGCTCTTTAAATCAGTACTGGTTGGGATTTGCTTCCCTCACAGCCTCCTCTGTAGTTGGTAATTCATCTGAGCTGCTATTTAGCAGCAGAGCCTCTCGCTTCGACGGGCGCAGGGCCTTATAGGAAGCTTTCTATTAAAAATTCATCACAAACTCTGTCTCAGGAGCACAGTGCTCAGTAGGGCCATGCGGGTGTCTGGATCTGTTTTGTAGGGAAGGGATGGGGATCTGAGAGCAGCATGCAGGGAGGGAGCGTGCTATTCATTCATAAATCAAACAGCAGATGCTCGATCCAATGGGGTGTGCGATGGTGACAGTTTTAACCCCTGAGTGTCACCGACAAAACGGGTTTCTCTCGAGGCAATTACGGGTGCTGCAACTGGAGGATCCTGCAGGAGGGAAGCTGCGGTGCTCGGGGGAAGAAATAGGGGGAAACTGTGGGGAGAAAAGGCAGCGTCTGTCCCAGACAGAACTCACTGGGAAGGCTGGGACCAGCTGCGTGCGTCGTCCTGCTCATGAGCTCCAGCTCATCTGCACCAGGCTCTGCCACGTGGCCGCTGTGCCCTGGGGGCAATGGGCACCCAATGCCTGCAGCACCCATTGCCACGGCCACAGCTGTCACTAAAACCTGAGTGGGGACATCCATTAACCCCATCACACCTCGCTGTGTGCACCAGCAGCCTTGGGCCGGGCAGGATCCTCACATGGAGCAGCTGGAGAAGGAGGAAGGCAATGCTGGGAGTTTTGGCCCAAAATGCCATCACTTGGGAAATTCAATGTGAAATTCAATGTGAAATTCAATGTGAAATTCAATGTGAAATTCCCTCCATGCTGCCCGGGGAGGGTTTTAGTCATTGCTGTGCACTGTGCTGCAGGGTGCAGCCTCAGCAATGCTGCTGCTGTTGGCACAGAGCATGCAATCAGAGCCAGCATGCACTTCTCCCCTTGCACCATCCTGCAGGCGCCGCGTGCAGCACCCACACCCACACACCCAGTGCACACCCCGACAGGATGGGCTGTGATGCACAGAGGAGCACGAGGGCCATTGACGTGAATCCTGTGGTTCTGAAGTCATGAAAGCACTGTTCTACATTGTTCAGAACCACGATTCTCTTCTGCGCACAATGGCAGCAATGAAGAGCGTGTCCGGGGCGCTCATCCTCAGTGCTATTGATAGTGCATGGCAGAGCCTTGTGAGCATGGGTCCCATCTGCCATTTCCACTCCTTCTTTAAAAGATCCTAATGACTGTCAGATCCTTTTAGTTCTTAATTAATTTCAGAGTTCAACTGCAAATAGGAAACAAGACAGCTTTTGCCCTTACGCATATGAATATTACTGTTCCATTTAATGTGGTTACTGGTGGAATGCTGTTATTCATTCCTGCCTGCAATAAAAGCCACATGTTTTTAAAACTTTGCACTTGAAAAAAACTTTTAGGAAAGAAATCAAGTATGTTTTGTATGCATGGCATGAGATAAAAACTGGTCATAAATATTCAAAGAACAGTCAGAGCTTTATGCTTGATTTAAACAAGTGAACAGAGAAGCGCAATGGTTGAAGTGGAGAATGAAAGCCTGATGTTCCTTTAAGAATGTGCTTATGCAGAGAAAAGGATCCATTCATGCAAAGGTTACGGAGCACCTGAGGACATCCCATCTCCAAAAACGCCCCAAGGTGGGTAACAACTGGAAGCATGGGGCTTTAATCAGAGCTATTGGAGTCTCTGGGGGGTAGAGGGGTCTTGTTTGTTTTGGAGGGGTTTTGAGGGATGTGACCCTATGGGGATGGAGGACGTGTCTCACCCGTTCCCAACCAGAGAAACCATGGGATGGACGCACTGCCCGGAGCCCTTCATAACCTCACGGCACGATGGGGAGAAATAAAAAAAATTCCAAAGGAAAGAAAAAGGGGAAATGTCTGGATGGTGGAAAGCGGAACCGAAAGGCACATGACGGCGAGAAAAGTACGGCGGGGCCAATGCACACACACAGAAAAAAAAAAAGCAGAGTGTGATTTGTGAGCTCGAGGAGAGCGGCTGTCACGGAAGGGCAGCACCCTCTCCCTGTGCTGAGCGTGCAGTGGTGTTTCCCTGCACGCATTTCCCAACGCTGCTGTGATGTTGGGCATCAGACGGGCATGCAGTGCTCCCCCCGGGCTGCTGGGGAAGTTGGATGTGAGCGGAGAGAAAGCGGCCGCTGGGAAGTGCTCACGTTCCCCACTCTCACCTACATCCCCACTGCAGGCCGTGCTCAGGCTGCAGGCTCAGCTGTTGCTGTCTTGGGGCTGTGCTGGCTGGGAATCCCCCTGGGGGTGGGTGCAGACATGGGGGCTCAGGGCTGGCGGTGCGCAGCAGGCGCTGGTTGGAAGTCTTGTCTCTCTTGGCTCGGGTCTGATAGAGCATCCCAGTGTTGCATCTCAACAAAAACCAGCTTTAGAGGCAGGTGCAAACATGCCATGGTTAAGTTGTAGCTTCTCTGCAGGACATCAGCATTGCACAGGGAACCTGCTCTGCTTGCCCCATGGGCACCCAGCAGCCCTTCAAGCAGGGGGCCAACAGAGCAGCTCTCTGTGGTGGCCCTGTGCATCACTCCACAGTGCACGGTGGGCTCCTGCTGCCTCACCCTGCTGACCCCTGGGCAGCAGAGATACCTTGCAGCAACTTTGTTAATTTCCAAAGCTCTTCCTGGAATATCCTTGTGCTGGAGATGGGAGAGCTCCCTCTGAATTTCAACCACATCCAGCCCTCCTCCCCCACCAGCTGCTTTTCCCCATCCCCTCCCAGCAGGGAATTACTGCCTGGGTTGGGCAGAGCCCCGATGCACAGAGCCAGCAGCTGGGAGGGATGCACATTGCAGGAGTTGCTCCAGGAATACGCGGTTTGTCAGCAAGCCCAACCCAACTGCTTTCATCCAGGTGAGGGTTTCCCCACCTGTCTGCTGGCAGATGGCTGCAGTTAGCTGCACGAGCACAGAGTGGTGGTGGTCATCCAGCAAGAGAACAGTGTGGAAAAGCCCCACCAAAGCAAAAAAAGCAGAGGTGGCAGACAGGAAGCACAGACAGATTGCAGCAGTGGAGCCTGAAGAAGCTGCAAGGTGCGCAGCAAGTAGATCACATCCGGCTGCAGGAGTGCAACAAGAAGGCAGCAGCACATCTCTGCACCCTGCTGTGTGTTGCTCAGTGCAACACCAGCAGGCTCCTGCCTGTGAGCATCAGCTCGGCCCCAGGGGCAGCTCCCAGCTCTCTGCATTCTGTTGCTGCCTCAGGTCGATGTTGCAGTTCAAGCTGCTCACCCAGCACCCCCACATTTCTGGGGTCCTCCCAAGCACAGTGCTGAGCACAGGGGGCTGTGATATACCTACACACCCACCTGGTGATATACCTACACTGGGGACACACCAAACCCCCAAAGAGACGTCACATGCACTCAGAATCACTCTCAGTGATTCCCTGCAGATCACACCAGTTACAAGGGAAGACATGAAGTCACGGGTGAGCAGCTCAGTGATGCCACCCCATATCTCAGGGCAGGTGATGCACGTAGAGCTCAGGCTGCCTTGCAGCCCCTTTGCAATGCCACTGCCACAATCACGCCCTGCACGCTTCCTTGCAACACATTGGCCTTTTTTTGCACAAAATGAGCAGCTTCTCCTGCACAAATTGTTCCTCATCCCCATGGGATCAGCTCCTGCTCTTGGCCGTGTCCACAGACTGTGGCATTCTGCAGAGGCAGTTCCCCACCAGTGACACAGCTCAACCTCAGACAGCCGTCAGTGGCCAACGCACAACGAAGTCATTCAGAGAAAACTGCCCTCTGCTTCCAATAGCAAATTGTCCTTCACGCTCAGACCGTGGGTTTTTTTTTTGTTTTGTTTTGTTTGTTTTGTTTTTCCAGGCTGCTTTGCTTTCTGCAATTATTCACCAGTTTCACTTCTACGAATAAGGCCGGGCGCTGTGCTGCCGCTGCGATGTCACAGCGGGGCTGCGGTCGGACAGCTCTGACTCGATGGGCTTTGGGCAGCGCTGCTTCTGCTCCTTCCTCGGATTATTTTTTCCGGTGCAAACGCTCTCTGTTCGTATTTCTAGTAGAGATTCTCATTGCCAACACCCCCCCCCCCCCCCAGCTGCTAAGTTGGATGGTGTAGAATGGCTGCAGAAAAGAAACCCCAAAGCGGGCTCAGACCGCCCTATGCAGGCACCCAACAAAACCCCCATGACCCGAATGGAATTAGTCACAAACATAAAGCTACACAGAAGGTACTTTTCTGGTTTCTGGCTATGAACTCAGACAAATCAAGTGCAGAGCTGCTTAGGGGATGTTGTTAAGTCACTGTTTGCTGCACATCCATCTCCTGCAGCTTGGGAAGGGAACCGCTGCCTCCAGCCCTGCAATGAGCTCCTTTTTGCAGAAGTTTCTGAGCAGTTTGGAGCTGTCTGTCTGCCTGGGTCAGCTGTCTGACACGGCCGAGGCCGCGGGCCGGGAAGCGAAGCGGTTCAGCAGCAGGTTAGGGCTGGAACCCAGAGAAATGGAGAACTTGTCCAGACAACTCGGTCGTGGCTTTGGGTCTCGCATGAGCAGCCAGCTCTGCGGGGAGAGCGGGGATCTTATCTGCGAAACGCAACCTCAGCTGTTTCCTTGGGCCGGAGCCATTCTGCGTCTGGCTGAAGGGACCGCCTGAACCTCCAAAACTGGAAGAGCTCGTGTGGTTTTAGAGAATATTTTTACATTTTCTCCTAAAACTGAACAGAGGGCCCTCGCTGGCAGGAAGCGTGGGCTCCGGGAGAAGACATTGGCGGAGGAAGCAAGTTGTCTGGGTTCAATTCGCAGCTCCACCGCAGCCTTCCCCAAGGACCCCGGACAAGTTGCTCATGGGCTTCAGCAAGTGCTGCAGCTTCCATCTGCAGAGCAGCAGTGATGGTGTTTATGCCATCCCCAGCATCACCACCTGCTCCGCACCGCTGCCCAGTGCACGGCCCATATCTGGCCTCGAGGAGCGCCCGGCTCCCGTTGGGGTGATGCTCCTTCAAGGAAAGCAGTGCGAGCCCCAGCAGGCTCACATTCTTGACATTTCAATCTGCTGTGCCGATCAAACATGCACGTATGAGCCAACCCTGCCAACAGCGAACGCTCTCAACTTCCATTTATGTCAGTGGGATTGCGTTCTCGCAGGATTGGGGCTTTTGATGTCTCACTGGCTTTGCTCTCCCACTGAAATGCAGCCACAGCCATGGTGAGGTGGTGGGGATGGGCGGTGGAATGTCTGCATCCAAAGTCTGGGGACACAAAGTGTGAATTCCCCATTGCAGGAGCGCATCCCAACCCACCCCATCATCACAGCCCTGCCATAGAATGGCTGAGGTTGGAGGGGACCTCAAAGATATTCCAGTTCCAAGCCCTGCCGTGGGCTGGGTGCCCCCCCACCAGCTCTGGCTGCCCAGGGCCCCATCCATGGCCTTGGGCACCTCCAGGGATGGAGCACCCACATTGCTGTGCAGCAGTGCCAGTGCCTCACCTCCTCCCTTCTTCAGTGTTAACCAAACCCATTTGTTTTCCAGACTGTCAGGTCTGACCTTGTTTCACAAAGCTGAGGATATCCCATTGGTTGGGATAACCAGGAACTGTTTAATTAGTGTCTGTTCCCCAACTAACCTAAGGAAGGTGATGGGGAGAGCAGCCGGTGGGGAGGGGCTGAGGACTGAAGCACACAGATTTGGCTCTCAGTGTCTTCAGGTCTCCCAGCCGTCCTCTTCGTCTCTCATACATCACAAAACACCTCTGCAACCCTGACACAAACAGACCCAAATGACACGAAGAAGCCCGTGCCAATGGGTTCCATCCACCCCAATGTCTGCAGAGGCAGCGAAGCCCCTGTTTGCCATCCCTGGGGCTGCCACACACAGCTCCACCAGGGGAGAGCTGGCAAAGCAGAGCTAACAAGGAGCAGACCCATGAATTTTAGGGGGGAAAATAAAACAAACAAGGGAAGTGCAGCTCCGTGCCCAGCTCAAGGTGCAATAATAAACAGGCTGCACTAATGTGGAGCAAATGAGGGTCTGACATGCTGTGCCATTTAGAGGCCCCTGTAAGCTGCAGAGGCAGGGAGAGCTTGAAGCACATGCTTGGGACTTTAATGCCAGTGGAGCTCTCAAGATTGGGGCTTTGATGTGGGAGGAGTGAACGGTGCCAGAGGAATCCTCACCACCCCAATAGGGACCTGGCTGCAGCCTCACCACCATGCTTGGGGCCTGGGCTGCTGCTGCCCAGGCTGGCACTTGGGCTGAGCTCATGGAAAAAGTGGTGGGCTCGCTCCTTTTGTGAAATTTGCCAAACTGACCCAGCGCTAACGAAAGGAGGTGTTTAATTATAGGGTTGAAGGTAATTGGGCACAAAAGCGGGGCAGTAAAATGCAGCCATGGTACAAAGGAGCTGAGGAACAAGGGCTTAATCCTGGAGCAGCACATCTGATTTACTCTTTAAATTCCCTGGCCAACACTTTCTCCCTCTCCTAATGAGAGAAAATGGCACAAATCCCCACTAAGCAGTTTATTCCTGACTTCGAGTCACCAAAACCATGGCACTGCGCTCCGTCCCGGAATGATCTCAATGCATATGCTTTGAGTTTAAAGGGAACAGCACAGCCCACATCTGCAGCTTCCTGTCTGCCAGGCTGTGCCAGGCTGCAAAGAAGTGACTGCTGCAGGTTTCTATGCATGAGATCAAGCATCCATCTGCAGCACAAGCACACCACGCGTACCCATTGTGCTGGAAATGGGATGACCCTGCAGTGATCAGCAGGGAGCAAGCATGCCTCTCCCGTAACAACCCACGTGCTCATCCCAGGGATCAGAAAGCAAATGCATCCATCTGTAGCATCCAACTCACCCCACGTTGTGACCACGGGCACCAATGGCACATGGAGCCCATCTGCCCATCCCCAGCCATGGCCCAGAAGGTACAGAGGGTGCAAGGAGCTGGGAGGGCTTTGGCTGCAGTGCAGACTCTGGTCCAAGGGCTGACACAGGCTCAGGGTTGTGCTGCTGACATCATTCCTACCGTTTTGTTTTTGTATTTTTGTATTTTTTTTTAATTTTTTTAGGAGCTATTTTAACACAAACCATGCTGCGTTGTGAAATCACAGCCCAATATAGCAGACAAACACACACAACTGACAAAAAACGCCCTGCCCAGCCCTTGTCTTCCCAAACTGAAATACAGACCCAGAGCCTTTCCCCTGCAGCCCTCCCATCCAGGATTTGGCCATCCCAAAGGCAGAGGTTGGGCTCCTGCAGGTTCCTCCCCGCACAACAGGGACTGTTGAAAAAAGCACATTTTTTCTGTCTCCCTTCCCCACTGAGGACGGCTTCTTCTTTAAAAAACAATCTCTCTGCCTTCTCCTATTTTGGTTGTTTTTATATTTTATTTTACAATAGCTTGTGTAATCCATTCCTCATGTTCCAAAGGCGCTCGCTTCTTCCAGCGGGAATGGAAAATCATTGTTTCTTTTTATTTTCCCTTTTCTTTTTCGTTTAATATGTTTATGTTATGGAAAATACCCCCAGACTGCAGACGCATTGACTGTCCCGCTCTCTTAAAAAAAAAAAAAAAATAGAATAAATAAGAAAATAAAATTTAAAGCAATTTCAGAAATGGAAGAGCCAAGGAGGATGCTGCGGTTGAAGCCCCCCAGGAGATCCCCACTCTGTCCCACTCCCACTGCAGACATCTTGCGTGAGCACAGAGGAATTTTTCTCGTCTTATTGCATAGAAAAATGCAAAATGCCTCCCTCAACCCCACAGCAATCCCAACCCCAGGATGGAGTGGGCAAAGCCAAGATGAATGGTGGTTCTGCCCAGGTGCCCCAAGGGCACACTGCAACCATGACAAAGCCTGTCTCTAAATCCGTGTTGGTCCAGCAGCAGGGCAAGGCTGATGGTTTTCGGCCAACAATTAAAACTAAATCTCTTGAAAGCCAGCCAGACTTGGCTGGGAAGAGCATTTGCTCCAGCATCCAGCGCGGTTTCTCAGGAAGGCACTGCAGAGCAGCACTCAGCTCACACCATTGACTTTCAGACTGAGTGATGCTTTCTGCATAGGACAGGAAATGTGTGAAAGTGGCGTGAGCTCTAAAATGGAAAAAAAAAAAAAACAACCTACTGAAAACAGCACCAAGGAACCCTGACCGAAGGGATGGCCAAGGTTTCCAAGGGACTTCAGTACTCAGAATGGAAGGGATGGGAGCGCTGGTTCAGCCCATTTTCAGCATGACCCCAACAATGACCCCAAAGAAACAAACATGACCCCAACAACGACATTTTCTCCCCAGCCCGGCTGGACACGGCCATAGGAAGAATTGGGTGTGAATGCAGCACGCAATGGGAGGAAGAGGGAACGTGAAGTCACGAGGCTGAGCCTGGGGCCATCCCACTGGGCTGCTCCATGTGCTCCTGCTATCAGCTCCATTTGGGGATATTTATGGCGTGGCCGTGGCTCAGCCTCACTGCTTCAGATGGGAAGTCACATTCTTGCTCCTAATGCCAACCATGTGTGGATCCAAACACACAGCTCGCTCTTTGTTTCCCAAACTGTACGCGGCCAAAACAGTGGACCGCAAACACTGACGACATATCAGAGGAGATCAAGTCTAAGAAATCATCATGAATTAAAGTGCTCAATACAGGGAAACGCCACTGTCTCCCTGCCCCCCGTTAGATCGTAACAAGGTGACGAAAGACAATGGATTTATACCCGTTCCCTCACCCCAAAACACACAAACAGAAATATATTATATAAAAAAATAATAAAATAAAAAATAAAGACATGCCACGAGCCAGCGGGGTGTCCTTGGAACAGGCAGAGCCTCTGACAGGCAGTCAGAGCAGCAAACAGCCTTCCCCAGGAGGGGGGGGGGGGATGAATGGAGACAGCACAGACTTTGTGGCCCCAGCATGCAGCTCGGTCTCCCCAGATGTTCCCCAATGGCCACTCCATTGCAGAGCAGAAAACTACTTTTTCTTACCAAAAAAAAAAAAAAAAAGTGTTTTGAGACTAACTAGGGGATACCTTTGGGAGCTTTTCTTTTCATTCCTTCAATGTTTGTGCAAACAGACCTCCATTTTCATGGATATTAGCAGAAGAGTTAACAAAAAAATAGGAATAGGGCTGAATCCAAAATAGCCATGAGGCATTTAAGTGAGCGTTCATGGCTGTTCTGCAGTGCTCACCCAAACGTAGCTGTGTGCAAGGCTGGGGATTCAGGCTGGATATGAGGAAAGACTTCTCTGCAAGAGTGTTAAAGCATTGGCACATGATGCTTGGGGAAGTGGTGGGGTCACCATCCCTGGAGGTGTTGAAGAACCATGGAGATGTGGCACTTGGGGACATGGTCAGTGGGCATTGTTCGTGTCAGGTGGACATTTGGACTGAATGATCTTAAGGTCTTTTCCAACCTTAACGGTTCTGTGCAGGAGAAGATGCTCTGAGTTCCACAAAGAAAACCATTTGGCCATATTCCATCTTTGGAGCAATCATTTAATCCTCCCCCTTTTAATAAAAATTATGTCTGAAACAAAGATGCTTATTGCTTTTATGAGTTCCTATTTGTATGGAAATTGCATACAAGACGTGATCGTTCTGTTTCTTGCTCTCTTTTTATTTCTGAATGAGCAAGCTCAGTTAAACCTCAGCACTACTTCATCTGGCTTTGGAGGCAGAAGTACGGATTAAAAAGAGCCATGCAAATGTTTTTTATAAGCTTCTCTTATTTCCTCGCCATGAGACTGCCTTTAATTATCTCCATGGAGCACAAAGGACACATCTGTAGTGCCACCATCCCTGAGTGCAGGGCAGCAGGACAGATGTGGTCCGTGTGTCTGTTTGCCAAACTTTGGCTCCTCCTGTCCCTGTCCCACACTCAGTGCTCAGGAGGACACAGGGAAGAACATCTCGGTTCTGCAAGCTGACCCCACTGATCTGCCCCAAAAGCACACGTAACATTTGGTGTTCTCAGAAATAGGCCAAAATCCGGTCTACGTCTGATGCATTTCTTGTCACGTAGCCAGATGGCCCCACTGAATTACAGCATCTGCTGTCCTGCTCTTTCAGTAGGGATGGGTTTGGGATCACCCTGCCCCATTCTATTCAGGTTCAGTCCGACCGAACCATTGCTCAGGACCTGCGTCTTCCTGGCCATGATCTGCTCAAGATTTTGCTTGTACTCCTTAACTACAGCTGCAAAGCCAGGATGGGAAAAGGCAACAGTTCACGGAACTGTGCCCAACTCTTCACAAGCACTGAGCATCCTCCCTAAAGGTCCCATCCCACACCTTGCAGCCATGCTCCTCAGCAAGAGCTGTGAGCAGCCTGGATTCCTCACACCGTTCCTTCACTCACTGGTTTCAGAATCAAGAACATCACCCAACGCGTGCCCAGCAGCTCTCCTGCACAGCATTCACACTCCTGTGAGCAGCATTTGGAATTGCCCCATCCTTTCAGATACCCCAGGTCAAGGGATGGGGCTCTGAGCATCTCTGGATGTCCCTGTTCACTGCATGGAGGTCGAACCAGATGACCTGCAAGGTTCCTTCCAACTCAAACGATCCTATGGATCTCAGCACAGCGCAACCTCCTTGCTGACCCTCCGTTTCCCAACGGGAACACAACCAGGTGGGAAAAGGAAAAAAAACAAACGGGAGGAAACCACCCACCAAACCTTCATGAGGACAGCAACGGCGCAACGCGTGGGGAAGCCAACAGAACACCCCGGCGAGGAGAAGGGAGAGGAGATGTGCAGCAAAACTGCAGCACGACCCAATGCTGGTTGGCTCCTTCACAAGATCAATAAGCAAACACAACCCCAGCAGCGTTTCCTGCTGCACTCACCACGCAGGAAAGTGGAGGAGTAGGCGGCGAAGGAATCGAAGACGCCGTTGGAAGCCATCCCCTCACCCTGCAGTCGGGCTCTCCTCGAGCAGCTGCAGGAAGAGGAGGAGGGACGGGGAGGAAGAGGAAAGCCTGACAGCAGTGCAGGTAGCCCGGCTCACTCGCGACGTTGTGGTCAGGAGAGCAGCATCACCTGATCTGTGGCGTCAATGGCTCTGATGGTGGATGTGGTGGCCAGGCTGGGCTTTTTCCTCTTTTTTAATAATAATTTTATGGCTTGCGTTCGTTGGTTCGTGGTGAGCAGACGGGAGCGCCGAGATGTTTTTTTCTGTAATTAATCATACTGCTGCCTGAGAAGAAACAGAGGAGAGAGCCCATGGGTTCCTAATTGGGTGATTGAAGCAACGGCCCATTTACAGGCAGTGGTTTTCTCCTTTTAACTGCCTCTTCTCCCACATTCACCACTCATCCGCACCGATGTTTGGAGCTGTGTTTTCTGACTCCTGGCCCTTGCAGACAATCGCTGGTGCTGAGACTGCTTCCATATGTGTAGATGGGTGGTTCTTCTTCTTCACAGGGATTTTATGTGAATTAGCATTAAGCAAAAATCTGAAGCACATGCGGCAGAATAAACATGGCTCTCCGCAGAGCAGAGACCTGATGTCGTTGCTTTTGGGGTTGCTTTGGGGTTTTGCATCTCTTTCCACGCAGAAAAAAGGGTGGGAGGTTCAGCCCCCATCTGGCTCAAGGCCCAGTAGCATCACCAGGAAGAAAAGTGAGGATATGAGGTGCCTTTAAGGCTCTATTTCTGCCCTTCATCAGGTGCCAGCTGGGAGCTCTGATTTACACACATAGCAAAACACCACCAGCTGTGCTACCTGGGAGGCTTTGCAGGGGACTTTTCCTCTTTGTCACCTTCCCACCACCTCATTTTCCCTAAGTCATGACTATGCCATCCCCACAGACACAGCACCAAGCCCCTCAGGCACAGCTGGGACTACTGGCCTTGGTCATTGCCCCTCTGCAATCCACAAAATGGGTCTCTATCCTAAGATTTCTTTTCCAGCCCTTTGGAATCCAGACATTTCCCCCACGGGTGAGGCTCTAAGTGCTCCAATTTGCTCCCTCAGATGGAAGGGTTTATTCTGTGGTCTACAAAGCAATGGTTGTTCCCTTGCTATCTGTATGCTGTATCTACACAGCGCTCCATTGTGGGTCATGGAGATCAGCACTGCTTCATTGTGTGCACTGATTGCATTTGGGTGAGAGCAATGAGCACCTCCAGCAACTGGTATGGAAATGCATGGAAATCCAAAATCCCTCCCCAAAGACCTATAAGAAGCAATTGTAGGACAAAACCCACATGAAATCCTTCATCCGTTGCATCCACTGACAAAAAGGGTTTGGTTTTCTTTTTTGGTAGCTGTGAAATGGAACTGCAGTGAGGTGAAAATCCCACCCTGCAGGAAGCACAAAGGAACACAAAGTGATAGAGGGAACAGCATTGCTGATGGTTTTGATTGCAAAGCACAGCCTGGGAATGGGCATGTGATAAAAAGAGCCAATTAAAAGTTCTCATGCAAATAACCCATCTCTTCCATGGTCGCCTCTGCAGAGCTGAGCACGCAGCCCTCCCACCAAAATGCTCCTGCAATACAGGAGAAGTCCCAAGCTGGCTGGAGGCAGCAGACATGCTCCAAGGGATTGTTTTGCGTTGGTTCAGTGCTTTATCTCAGCCTCAGCTGCTCGCTGTGCTGCCCAGCTTTGCAGGAATGCAGCAATCCCAGCAGATGCCCAAAGCCAAGGACCCAGTGCGGAGTCTGGGAGATCCACCTCTGTTTCTGTGATTTCTGTGATCTACTTTGAATGCTCAGAGAGACGCAGCAAGCCAGGCACAGCACAGCACCACCCCAAACCTCCCCACTGCTCCAAAGCTCCACATTCACTTTCCAGACATTGCTGCTCCCTCCCAGCTCACGTGTGGTGCAGGAACTGCAACGCTGCCCCAGTGCTGCAAGCTGCAGGAGCAGCCACGCACTTCTAGGTTAGAAAACCCAGCGTTTTACCCTCCTCTGCTCAGAAAGAACTGACACTGACTGCTGCAAACAGGTTGCCATAAGCTCAGTGACACAGGGGCTTTACCAGCCCGTTGACTTCCTCTATGGTGCTGCTAAAACCGCGGCTGTCTGCAGCCGCCCTCCTCTCCTGCACCGCAGCTCTCACCTCTGGGAACAGCACAACCAAACCCAGCCCCAGGGCTGCAGGACAGCAGCCTGGCACTGCTATACACACATAAATGTGCACACAGCTGTCAAACAAAAGGTAGAGCTCAGGGTGTCAGCACTTGCTAGTTTGGTCCATGGGAAACCACTGCAGCATGCATGGTGCTTCCCAAGCACAGTTGCAATTGCAACAAGCGAGGTGGGATGGTGGTTTGATGTGGGAAAACGAGGCATGGGGTGACGGGGGTTAAAACCACTCTTCATTTGGGCTGAGAGCAGACAAATCCATGCCCTTAGCCCTGCAGTGCGCCATCACCTTTTGGAAGGCTGCCATTAAACCAAAGCAGCTGTCAGATGTCCCGAAGCTTCGGTTCAGCTTTGCTTGCCCCATTCCCCTGCCTGATGGCCATGCCCCGGCAGTGCACGCCGGCTGTGGCTTCAGCTATGGGAAACAAGGCATGTGATCGCCTCCATCCCGGCTATCATCCTCAGCCTCGCCGGCGCCAGGCTGCTCTTCAAACACCACGCACTGCCAGGAACCCCCTTGCATGCGCCCGTGGCCGAGAGGCACAATGCTGCCATTATAACCCCGACGCTCTGCTGATCCCCTGGAGCACAGACCGGCCACGCGGTCGCTCCTTTCTCTGTGCATCCGAAGGGTTAAAGGAAAGCACCCAAGTCCTGGAACTATGGGGTGAGCTGTAAGCAGTGCAGTGGGTCAGTGGGTCCAAAGAAGGGACCACAGCCCTGTGGTAAGGAGGGAACAAGAAGAGAAATGCATAAAGTGCTTTTAGGAAGGAGTCAGGAGTCACGGGCAACGTGCAGACACTCAGTGCTGCCTTGAGGCACAGACCCTGTGCCTATGTGGGGGTCTCTGGAGCCCTGGGGATGGGTGCTCCTGCAGGACACCGCCTGGCCCTGGGGCCCTTCTCACCCTATCAGCGAGAGCACAGCCCCGCAGGGCTTTTATCTCTCCTTTCATTATCGCAGGATTGAGAGCAAAGTGGAGAAATTGCAGCTGAGTGCACCACAAAGCAGCGCGCAGCCCCACACCGCCGGGCACCCGGCTCTGCTCGGGGCAGTGATTGCACCATCACCGGTCACACCACGGTCACGCAGTGCCCTCCACCCGACCCTGGGATCACACGCTGCTGGCACCTCCGTGGACCACATCCCTGTCCTTCTGTGCACTCATCTCTATAAGCCCCAGCCCCTGTGAGCTGCCAGCACGGCAGCGATAGGCTGCAAGTTCCCTTCCAACCCAACCATGCTGGGATTCTTTGATTCTTTGATACCAGGTGCAAGCAAAAAAGCACAGGGGCCGGCAGGTCCTCATGGGTGCAGCCATGGCGTCAGACAAGGGAGGGCAAAGTGGGACAGAGGAGATGAACAGCAGAGCTGCAGGGACAGCTGCAACAGGGGGTGCTTGGGGTGACTTGGAGAGGAATGGCCCCCAAAGGGGAATCACAACCTCAGGTGATGACAAAGCACTTCGACTGCTCAGTGGCATCCCCCAGTGGTGTCACACCATGGGCATCCTGCGGCTGCTCCCTGCGGGGCTGCATCCAACCACACAGAGGGAGAGAATCTAAAAATACGCCCGACCTCAACCCATCCGCAGAGCATGAGGAAGGTCCCTTTTCCCCCCGAGTTTTCCCATTACAAAATAACAAGGGGAACATACAAAAAATCACCCATCCATTTTAACGGCTCCTCTCGCAAACAGCGATGCAAAAACAAACAATTTATGGCAAACTGTGTGAATTTTTGTGTCTGGTCTGTGGTCTTAGAGCATACGTTACACAAGAATTGCTCTCTGCAGAAGCCAAGGAAACCAAGGCGGCTGCTGGTGGGTTCCCACTCCACACATCTCCCGTAAGGATGAGCAGAGCAGCAGTAACCTCACGCTGACCAGTGTGGAAGAGGAGAACCGTGGGAGAAGCCCCGAGGTCTGCACCCCACCACACAGCCACACCACACACATAATTAGCCCTGATGTGGTGGGACGCACGAGGTCTAAATCAGGGATAAAATGAGCCCAAAGACCAAAGGATGACCGTGAGTCTGCACTGCTTTTTCTGCTGAGCTCATTCCAGTCCCACAGTGTTGCCACATCCATTCCCTACCAGGGCATCACCTGGATTCATCCACACAAATCCTCTTCCAATCCCATCTCAGTGTGCGGTGCATCTGCTGCTTTGGGAGAAGACTTTTTTCCTTTTTCCCTTGCCTTCTCGTGCACAGCAAACTGCACACCTGGCAGGATGGGATCCTGCTCTGCTGACTCCAGAACATGGCTGGATCCCATACAAGCAACTCTTAAAGAAACAGCAGAGCAGCTGCAGAGCCCCACACTTCTCCCTCCCAGGCTGGGGAGGGCAGAGGGCTTCTGGGGTGGCCAAGTCTGGGGCTGGCAGGGAGACCTGGAGCTGCCCTTGCACCCCTCTGCATTCAGATTCATTTTTATTTAGTTAGAGAGCACAGCTTTGCTCATAGCAAAGCAGTGGCGTGACCGCCTCGTGCCTCGGATGTAGGGCAGCAGACGTGGGAAGCTGCCTGGTTCAAAGGCTCACGCATGCCCTATGGATCTGGACAATCCAGCCTGCAGTAAAGTGGCTCCGTTTGGGATTTGGCATCATGTCAATCTGCAAAGGCGGTGGGAAGAGCAGCACTTATTGATCTGACCCCAGAGCCTCTGTGATAAAAAGAGCTGCTCACTACAATGTGAAAGCCACAGGGCACAGCTGGCAGCTGACCTGGTGCCCAGGGAGGAGCTGCCATCTCTCCCACACACACTCTGGGGCCAGAAGTGAGGCTCTCAGGAGGGTCCCAGCATTGGGACGTGGCTCCCAAGAGCAGCGTGGGCTGCAGTGTGCCAGCAGGCAACTCCAGAAGCAATTAGAAATCTGAGTGCTATCCCACAGCCTGTTGTGGGTGGAGTTAGGGCTAGGGTTCAACCCCCCCAACAGGGGCTGTGCACCCACAGGAGAAAGGGAACCCCCAGACATAGTGTTCATCCCATCTTCCTTCCCAACTTCATCCCATCCCACTTCCCAGTGTCATCCCATCCTAATGCACAGTATCATCCCATCCTTCTCAACTTCATCCCATCCTATTTCTCGACTTTATCCCATCCTCCTTCCTAACTCCATCCCAATCTACTTCCCAATTTTATCCCTTTCTCCTTCCCAGTGTCATCCCAGCCTCTTTCCTGATTTCATCCCATCCTCCTTCCCAACTTCATCCCATCCTACTTCGCACTTTCACCCTTATCAAATCGAAGGGCAAAGAGGCACTAGGAAATACTTTGATGCTGCACAGTCCCAAAGAGTAGAAAATACAATAACATCATCACAAGAATTGTAGAAGAAAGATCCTGGGGAGTCACCAGAGTCCTTCTTAGGGCACATATGTGTGATTTGGAATTACAGATTGAACTGTCAGCCCAATGGCTCATGTGGCACTAGAAGCACTGGGACAAGCCCTGAACTGCAGCATCTCGTGCTATAGAAAGGATTCAGCTCTGTTTTCTCTATATGTCCTTCTCCATAGACCTGTCCTGCCCTTGGGTACACAGGGACCAGCAAATAGGATCAAGGGCAGCCGCCTTCTTTCTTCTTTCCAAAGGCAGAACAAAGCTACAGACCCCCAAGGTCTGCAAGGCAAACCAGGGCTGGCATCTGCCTCTCCAGATCTTTTTTTATCCTGATAACCCAGGAAGATCCTTTTGCTGCAGCCCACATTTACTGAGAACAGCGTTTTTCAGTGGGACGAAGGGATGCTTTTCATTGAAATCCAAGGGCTGGCTGCGTCCCTGGGCAGATGCAGCTGCCAATTGGGTGCAGATGTGTCGGATCCATCAGCTGCCACATGCAGCTGTCAGCTCCAAAAGGAACCATGAGAAGAGATTGGTGCCCAAACATGGGGAGGGACAACTACCAAAACCCCCCAGCCAGGTGAAGTGATGAATGTTTGATGTCTCCCATTCAATTTGTGTTAAATTACTGTGATTTCAGGTTGCTGCCTTCTCTCCTCAATCTCAGCCCAGGGCAGAAGCACCACAGACCCCATGGCTGCAGGAATCAGCTTTAAATAAAGATACTGGGACAAAACCTGCAAGCCAAAGGCACTAAAGAAGCACATCAGAGGGAAAGGCAGAGCTCTCTCCCTGAGGTTCCAGGGGTAAAAAGAAATTGCTCCCGAGTGCTTTCAGTGATGGGAACAACCTGGGAGGAGAGCCGTCCGCGTGCACAGGGAGGCACATCCACCACTGACAGCCCATTGCGAGAGCAGGGCGTGGGAAACTGCCTCCGACTGCGGTTTCTCTGGGCTGAGGACTCAGTGTCGGCGCTGCCGGGTGAGTCACAGTCAGAGCAAGAGAGAGGGGAAAGAAAAAAAGAAAGAAAAAAAAAGAAGAAGAAGAAAAAAAAAAAGCAACTCAAAGCCCAGCGGTGGCAATTAGCGCCTCGGACCCAGAGCACGGAGCAGTCACCAACTGCTCAGAAGAATGAGGTCAGATCTTTGAAGAAAGAAAGATCCAAAAATTGTGTTGTTTTTTTTTTTTTTCCTGTTTTTTTTTTTTTTTTTAAATATATATATATTTTTTTCTCTCTCTCTTCAAACCAGGAAACAGCCCTTGCCTCAAATAAACCAACAAACAACACCTGAAATCTCCCCTCTGGAGAGGTAGGAGGATGGGCAGGGAGGCTCTAAGGCACTCCCAACCTGAGTTTACCCTTAGCTGGAGTAGCTCAGGCTTTTGAAGTGGCACTTTTCTGGGTGAAAAAGACACATTTCTGGGTCTCTCAGTGTCTTCACGTGTGTGCCATGCGGGGTTCTTCGCTCTCCCCCAGCTCCAGACCCTGGGTGTGGGACCCAGTTCATAACACTGACCTGCACTGGGAGCCAGGAGGGGGCTGCCCCTATGGGAAATGTCAGCATGGAGACATCTGTGGGGTCACAGAGGCTCCATTGAGTGCTGCTGACGTGTGCTGCTGGGGGTTGCACCTCCTCACAGGCATCAGTAGATCTCCTCATGAAACGAAACCGCTGTGAGATTGAAGTTTTGAATTCTTGTAATTTGTTCTGAATCATTTTCAGATTGTTTCTGCAGGTGACTCAACCTGAGAGTAAAAAATAAAAATAAATTAAAAAAAAAAAAAAATCACAAAACCGCATTTCATTCATGTTCAAGAGGCGCCGGCGGGCGGGGAGCTGTCAGGGCACACAGTGGGGAGATGTTGGCTGCATGGAGGGGCCCAAAGCTGGATGAAGCCCTGGGCAGCATGAGATGGTAGGGGGCAGCCAGCCTATAGCAGGGGGTTGGGGTAAAGGGCTGCAAAGACCCTTCTAATCCAAACCCAACCATCCTACAGTTCTTGGATCTTTAAGGACCTTCCAATCCAAAGCCAACCATCTTACAGTTCTTGGATCTTTAAGGACCCTTCCAATCCAAACCCAACCATCTTACAGTTCTTGGATCTTTAAGGACCTTCCAATCCAAAGCCAACCATCTTACAGTTCTTGGATCTTTAAGGACCTTCCAATCCAAACCCAACCATCCTACAGTTCTTGGATCTTTAAGGACCTTCCAATCCAAACCCAACCATCCTACAGTTCTTGGATCTTTAAGGACCCTTCCAATCCAAACCCAACCATCTTACAGTTCTTGGATCTTTAAGGACCTTCCAATCCAAACCCAACCATCCTACAGTTCTTGGATCTTTAAGGACCCTTCCAGCCCAATTCGTTTATGGTTGTTTGATCTTTAAGGACCCTTCCAACCCAAACCCAAACCATTTTATGGTTCTATAATCTTTAAGGACCCTTCCAATTAAGGACACTTCCAATCAAAACCCGAACTGTTCTATGGTACTATTACCTTTAAGAACCCTTTCAACCTCAACCCAAACCATTCAATGGTTCTATGATCTTCAAGGACCCTTCTAACTCAATCCATTGATGGTTTTATACTCTTTAAGGACGCTTCCAACCCAAAGCTACCCATTCTGTGGTTCTATCATCTTTAAGAACCCTTCCAACGCAACACATTTATGGTTCTATGATCTTTGAAGTCCATTCCAACCCAACACATTCTATCACTCTATGATCAAGTGAAGGATGGAGAAGCCTCCACTAACAAACAAACCCCATGCAGGAAGTATTTCTGTGGCCAGCATGCAGCGGTGTCCCCTCACTTGTGCTGTCACATCGCTGTCACATCGGACACGTGTCCATCCATGAGCTTCCAGAAGTGCTTTGTCCTGGTTCCTTGGCACTTCTGAGCTGCAGGAAAAAATATTGAGGGCCCATCTCAACACAGTGGATCAGAAAGGGGGGAAATAAAATGAGGCCTGCATTTGGTTTGGGAGGAAATGCTTCGTTTCTGGCTCAATTTTTTTTTTTTTTTTCCCTCATGTTTTAATTTAGAAAGTAAAAACTTGCATTGCTGAATCTACTTCCCACCCAGCATGTCTCTCCAAGTTAAAGAGGAATCCTGGCTGCAGTGTGCAGAGCACTGCTCTGATCTCAGCAGGGACAGGCATGCTGAGATGGCTGCAATGCAGGGGGCTGAAGTGGGATTCTGGGGGCAGGAGAGGTGCAAGGAACAGGACAGTGCAAGGAGCAGGAACCACACGGGGACCAGGAACCACACCAGGACAAGGACTGTGGCTCTGGCTCTGCACTGTTGAAAGGATTTGAAACCCAGGGCCCTGCGTTGCCCGCAGACACTTTTGAACTCAGCAGGAACCCTGCGGTGACACAAAGCCACGGGCCAGAAGTCACCTTATCTGCGACCCAGATAACTGATGTGAAACCATCCTGGCGCTGGGGCTGGATGGGGTCTGTGCTCACACCACGGCATCCGCTCCCCAAACGCATCCCCTGATGATAGGAACGGCTGCAGCAGCCCCAACCCTCAGCCGGATACCTCTGAGGGGTGACACCGTGCGGATGCAGGATGGCTCAGTGATGGCTTTGCACCACCCCAAACCTCTGGGACTGCGGGGATGAAGGGGAGGTGGGTAAAGGAGCACGGCAGGATGGGGGCACAAAGCCTGGAGCTGGATGTTGCCCTCCCAGGGTTGACACCCACCATCACCTGCGACCGGGAGGAAGCGGAGGAGGGCGTTTTTTTTCCCCCCCCCTCACCCCGGGCAGACAAAGCTGCTGCACGAACTCATGAAATGGCCTTTTCTCAGCGGTGGAGCAGACACAACACGCAGCAGCTTCCGGCCCTGGGGGGGCTGCGGCAGCGGCTCACGCACCCCAAGCAGAAGTCAGCGCCACGCGGAGGAAGTCGCTGGTGGCCGATGGCCCCACGGCGGTTTGCAGCCCCCATTGCACTGGGAGGGGGGTGGGAGGAGAAGGAGATGTGGCTCCCAGTGACCCCCCCCACAACGTGCAGCTCTCTGGGCTGAAGAGCAGCCAGCGCTGCACGCTCTACAGGGATCTGTCTTTCTAGCAAGGCTGTATGGGAAGTACCCATTTCTCAGCAATTTGCTGTCCCCCATCCCCTCTTTGTCTCTTGGCTGGAGAAATACGACCCCCCCTGTGCCAGCAGGATGCTCATCTTTGCAGCAGCAGCCCCACACAGAGCCCAGCCCCACGCTCTGTGTGCATCCAGAGAGCTGCAGCCACTGCCTTAGGAATAATGCACCGAGAAAACCCCCATCCCATAAACACTCGCGACCACGGCCGCTGCATTTCCTTGATTACCAGCCCCACACTTTTCATTAGGAATTACTTATTAAACAGGGATCTAACCTCTCTCCTGGCTGGTAGCAGATAATGAGGGTTTTATTAAGTTGTCATGAGCAATCGGCGGCTAATGCAAGCTGCATCCACTTCATCCTAGGGCTCTGTGCTTCATTAGCGATGGGTTATTATGCCATCTATAATTAAACGTTCAGTGTTTTGAAATACAGTGCAGTGAGTGGTGGTGGTCACCTGTTGGGCAGAAGGGTCCGGGGAAGCATCCCACAAACACCGAAATGCAGCACGTTGTGCAGTGATGGGTCGCAGAGTCACGGGGAGGAACTGATATTTGTGCCACGTTTTGTTGCCCCGCTGATTTTTGGGTCTAACACGAACCATTGAGCTCCAGATCTGGGGCTGGAAGTTGTACCTGGAGCAGCATTTGCAGATCTGTGACACTTCTGAGTCTGGAACACCAATAGCCACACAGCAAAGTAGAAAATGCCAGCACGTGCCGGAGTAATTTAAGAAGAAATAATTAGGGAAGGGAAATTTGAATATGCAAATGAGCTTTTCTCTTGCCTGGGAATAAAACCATAAATTTCAGCAGAGAGGATGAAGTGCAAATTGATGAACAACTTGTGCTGCTCCCGTATTTCAGCCTTGCCAAAGAAAGAGGATATATGAGAAGAGATGGGTTTTCATGACGTTTTTTGGGGCAGGGAAGGGAACAAACACTTCCTTGATGGAAACAGAGCTGGAGTCAGAGCACGCAAGCATTTGCACTCAGCCCAGCATGGAATCAAAAGCCAAACCATGAGTCAGACCCCATGCCAAGGCCAGGTGAGGTGCAAGGAGCAGCAGGAAGGCAGAGCATCGGGACCACCAGGCTCCTTTGGGACTGCTAGGATCTCAAAGAATGATCCTTCCACCTCCCAGCTCTTGGGAAGCTCCCTCCTGTTTTCCTCATTGGGGAAACTGAGGCACCGCAGCCACCTTGTTGTTTTCCTATGCAGCATCTCCCAAATTGCCTCTCAGCCCAAAGGAGGAAACCTCTAACGAAAAGAATAATTAATGGATGGCTTCGTCCCTACGTCCAACGCCAATAATTGAAACCCAATGAGCGAGGAAAGAAAAACCACACTCCCATTATTTCAGACTCTCTAAGTTTGGTCAGTTGGGTTGTGTTTTTTCATTAGCCCGCTCTCTGGCAATAAGTAATTTTCCTTAATGCCTCGAATCACTCTTGATACCGCTGTGGTGTGCCTGTGGCCAATGTGAAGGATGAGGAGGTCGCAGCCGGCGTGTCTTCGTTGGGATGGGGTTGCATTAAATGTGAGTGACCACAGAATCCAACGGTGGAGCCCAACAGCACTGCCCACTAATTGCTTTAGCGTGCTGCTGGTGCCACCACAATTTCCCCTCTTCGGTACTGGGATTTGTCTGCTTCATCCAGTGCCCTCCATCAGGACTGCCAGGCAAATACTGCTTTTCCTACATCTTCAGGACTTTTTCAGCACCAAGGACATCAGGCACCTTGGAGGCATTGGAAGCTCAGTGCTCCACAGGGTCCTTCCAAAGCATGGGGCCAACCAAGTGTAACCCTAATGCTGTTGGGAACGCTGTGGCCGGAGCGAGGGCTGACATTGCAGCCCCATCCTCATTACTGAGCAAACTCGTGGCATTACGGCTCGTTGTGCTTTAACTAATCCAAATCCGTCTGCGTTACTGTGCTATTCTCTTCCTAAATCTTGTATTAAAGTCTTTTAAACCATCTGCACAAAAGGACTCTCTGTGGTTTCTAGGGCATTTTCTGTTTAACTTGCATTAAAGTGTACCAAAGAGCTACAAGTGCATTAGCGGTCCTGCTCCCAAATTGCTGTTATAACCTTTGCCCTCAGTCAATCAATCTTGCTGACACCCATTAAAATGAGCTCATGGTGCTGTTTTTATGGCCGGATTAAGTGGTGTATCTGTAGCTCAGGCGGTTTGGTAAGGGCGTCACACTGCTAATGATTTCTTTATTGATCTTTAATGATTTCCTACATTAGTACAAGCAACATTAGCTTCAACAACATGCTCCGGGACAGACTGACTAAATAATTCACTGCAGCAAACTGTGATCACATAACTGAACATTCCTCTTTTGTGTTAAGAAAAGAGGGAGGGAGCTGCGTAATTATATCCTCTGATATAATGGAGAAAGTTGTGTCCTCCCCCCAGATTTCTCCCTACCTCCCAATCCCTGTGCTGCTGAACAAACTGTCCCATAAGGGGTTGGGGATATGCCCCAAATTACTCATTGGGAGAAGCATTCAGTGGCGTGGGTCAAATTCTCCATGGGTGTTGGTGCAAAGCCAGATGAGGCTGGGCATGCCACAGTCTTCATTAGCGTAACTGTTTGCAAACCACAGCTCTTGACCTGCAAATAGAAATGATTCCTTCATTAATGGAGATGTCAACAGCGGGGAACCTGTGGTTTCTAATGACACAGCCATTATCATCAATAGTACAAACTATTAGGAAAACAGAAAATTGTGGCCTTCTTCCCTCTGTCCTGACTTAATGCAGGAGTGTTCGCCTTGAAATCAAATGTGACACTTTGAGGTCCTGAAGAGCAGCTCCTTCCTATAGAGACATTGTGTTAAACCTCATCATGACTTACCTCAGTTGACAATGAAAGCCTTGGTTGATGTTATCACCAGCACTTCAATGATGGGAATGGCTTCAGGACAGCACCTGTAGATGTCACAGCATGGAGGTCCCAAAGGGCAAGGCTAGAAGAACATGGGATGCTCAGTGTGATGGCCAATGTGGACGTCCATCCCTGGAGGTGCCCAAGGCCATGGATGAGGCCCTGGGCAGCCTGAGCTGGAGGGAGGCACCGAGCCCATGGCAGGGCTTGGAACTGGATGGTTCTGAAGGTCTCCTCCAAACTCAGCCATTCTGTGATCCTATGAACACAGGCTGCTTTGGGTTGTTCTGTTCCTAACAAGGCGTTTCACAACGCTCCCATCCCAATTGCCCTCCTCTATCCTCCCACCAGATGGGGGGCACTGCCTGCAGACCACAGCACTCCTGGTCTTTCAGGGGATGTTTCCACGTGTTCTCAAACACACGGCCGGCACCGGGTGCCAGGGAAGCGATGCAGGAGGAGGAGGAGCATCGCCTCTTGTGCCCTCCCCGCAGCATTGCTCGGCTGCTGAGCCCGCAGCCCAGAGTTCCACTGGCTGAGCTCAGTGCCAAGGGAAAATGTGCCAGAAAAAGGGTTATTTTTTGAAGCCCTGGCACAGATGGGCTCGCTAAGCAAATGAGGCCGCTCGGACGAGTCCAAATTAGAAGCCAGAAAAGACAGACCACGGCCCTAAACAAATAAACAAACTAAAGCAAGAGCTCATTTGCATCCCTCAGCCCTCAAACAAACCGCAGAGGATATTCTCGGCAAAAACGCAGCGGCAGCGTCTGACAC
Organism: Phasianus colchicus; assembly: GCF_987193195.1. Classification (NCBI taxonomy): domain Eukaryota; kingdom Metazoa; phylum Chordata; class Aves; order Galliformes; family Phasianidae; genus Phasianus; species Phasianus colchicus. The sequence goes on along the minus strand of NC_143459.1, from coordinate 3,359,446 downwards.
CTGGCCCAAACCGTGCTGTCAGCAGCACAAAATGCTGTGCCAGCCCCGTGCCCCACGCACCGCCCTCCTCCAGCAGCCTCCAGGTCCGTCGTCCCCCTCCCTCCCCCATCCCTCCTGTCCCGATGCCGCAGAGCAGAGCGTGTGCTCGCCGCCCTAATTATTTCCAGGAGCCAAATACCGCCGCCGCAGCGCTCAGATCGCGGCGTGCCAACGGCTGAGTCGGCAGAACGGGAGTTTGCACAGAGCTGCGGGGGGAGCGGAGGAGCTCAGGTGAGAGGCTGAGCATCTTTGCGACGGCTCGGAAAGGAAAGGAGCTGTCTGGCCCCGTGGTCACGGGCAAAAGTGGGAAAAGTGAAGGAGAAAGCCTCAGCTGTGGCTGACAAGAAGCTAACAAAAAAAAACCAAAACCTGCTCGTTGTAATTTTCGGGGTGATTTTGGGTTTTGTTTGACGGCTGTCCCTGAGTGGTTGAGGGTGAGGGGTGGCAATGCTGCAAGTGAGCATCTCTCAGGGAGAGAAAGCGTGTTTTCTACCAGGAAGGAATAGATCAAAAGGGGAGAAAAGGTGCAGACAAAACCACAGTGAAACAGAGGGTGGGATGGTGGAGGCTCAGAACTAATCCTGTGCTCTTTGTGGGAAAACTGCCTCAGATTCCAAAGGGGAATTGATACAAGGAGCTCAGGGCAGACTCAATCCCTGGGTCTCAGTTTCCTGTGGTTCACGATTCCATAAAACACACTGCTGGCAAACTCTGCTCTGGTTAACTGATCAGTAGGAAAGGTGTAAAGGACGTCCTTACAGGATACAGCCAACAGGTTAAGACCTCAGCTGGTAGAAGTTGGTGTAACCCCTTGAAATCAAGAAAGTGGTGTCGCATTCAGCCAACTGAAGCCCTGCACTGACCCACGCATATGGGGCAGCACTTTGTGAGCACCCACAGCAGTGGGGTGGCCGTGTCCCCAAGAGACAAAGCTGAAGGTGGGAGGAAACACCATGTCCTCACGGGGGGGGAGAATAAAGAGGGAAATCACATCTAATCACTTAAGCAAACAGAGAGGTGGAGAGAGAATCCCCTTGGAGGAGCAGTTCTGAGTGCAGGATGCTGTCCTGCCCAGCGTGGGAGTCCCTCTCACACCGGCCAACAGAAACCCAACGCCACTGTTTCCAGGCACCAGGACTGCCTCATCAGGGTGACCACGGTACCCCGACCGTGCTTCCCATTTGGCTGCAGAGCCTCTTGCTGCCCGTGGCCGGTGGCTCCGATGGCAAAGCCACAAATGGTCCCGTCTCCAACCCCCTTAATGCCTATTGATCAGCGGAAGGCGCTGCCCCACGGGCCGCATCGGCGGTTGGGGACATCGATCGCCGTCACAGCGCAGCAGCAGCCGAGGCCACCCGGGGTGGCACAGAGAGCACAACCCCGGCACCGCACCACGGGGGAAAGCCCGGTGCCTCCGCGTGTCCCGGTGCCACCCTGGGGCGAGGAAGGGGGGAAAAAGGGGGAGGGTGACACCATCTGCCGCACCCAGAGGTGCTCAGCTCACCCACAGACCCACCCGCAGCCCTCAGGACCACCCCAGCCCCACGGCAGCTCTCGGGTGAGGCCGAAGGGACTCGTCCCCAGCGGTGCGGAGCGACGTGATGGGGATATGGGGATGTCCGTCCCGTGGGTCGCACCCAGCTCCCACCCCGCACCCCGCTTTGCAGCGCGGGGCTTTGTCTCCCTCTAGCGCACGGAGCTCCGAAGCGGCTCCGAAGCGGCCGCAGGTGTCCGTGTGCCGTGGGTGTCCGTGTCCTGCGAGTGTCCCTGTCCTGTGAACGTCCGGGTGTTGTGGGTGCCCATGCGCCATGGACGTCCCTGTTCCATGGGCGTCCCTGTCCTATGGATGTCCGTATCCCAAAGGTGTCCCTGTCCCATGGGTGCCCGTGTCCCATAGATGCTGTGTGCAATGGGTGTCCTTGTCCCATGGACATCCCTGTCCCATGGGTGTCCTTGTCCAATGGGTGTCCTTGTCCCATGGACATCCCTGTTCCATGGGTGTCCCTGTCCTATGGATGTCCGTATCCCAAGGGTGTCCCTGTCCCATGGGTGCCCATGTCCCATGGGTGTTCCTGTCCCAAGGGTGCCCGTGTCCCATGGGTGTCCTTGTCCAATGGGTGTCCTTGTCCTATGGATGTCTGTATCCCAAGGGTGTCCTTGTCCCATAGGTGCTGGTCTCCCATGGGTGTCCTTTCCCAATGGGTGTCCTCGCCCAATGGGTGTCCCCGTCCCATGGGTGTCCTCGCCCAATGGGCGTCCCTGTCCCATGGGTGTCCCTGTCCTATGATGTCCGTATCCCATAGGTGCCTGTGTCCCATGGGTGTCCTTGTCCCACGGCTGTCCCCATCCCACGGGTGTCCATGTCCGGACTGCACCCCAAAAGCAAAGCTCAGAGGAGAGCACCTGCCACACAGCAGAGCTTCATCCTGTCCCCACACCTTCTGTATTGACTTTCCCAGTTTGTTCTGTTAAACAAATATTCTGGCAGGGGTGTAGGGTGAGTTATTATCTCGCATTACAATATCCTGTCCGCTGATATATCTATTATTCATTTATTTTCCTATTATTCATTTATTCGCCGGGCGTTCAGAGGCAATCAAAAAGGCACTCTTGGTCATTTTGCTATAAAAGCATTTTTGATCCTCTTCTCTGCCAACTCAAACTTGTCTCTCTCTCGCTTAAAATACATTAATGACCCATTACAGGGGTGGGATCTGATGCCCTGCTTATATATAGGAACGTCTTTGGAGATTTTGAGATTGATATAAATAAAGCGGGGCTTGTTGTTAATGTGCTCATTAAGCAAGCAGTGGGCCGGGATGAGGAACACTACATTTTCCACTCCAGATTCCCCAGGGCCTCTCCCATCGTAGATGGTGATGTCTAAAACCAAGTGACACGTCGGGCATTCATCTGTGCATTTACCCTCCTTGGTTTCTGGGCTCTCGCACCCTGACCTTCCCTGGGGGAGATGTCACTGCCCTACAGGGTGCAGAGCAGCACCAGCACCTCTGTCCTGCACCCTTGAGCTGTTAGCAGCCAGTGTCACACTTGGGGACACCCAGGGGCTTTGGGTGCCTTTGTAGCCACGTTTCCCAGCAGCTAACAGGATGCTTGCCGTGAATGATGGGATGTGGAACAGCACTGCCTGCCACCCAGCAGCTCTCAGCTGTGAGGTGTCTCATTTCTGTTCTCCTGCCCGTGACACTGTGGCCATTCCCAGCAGCGGTCACCCCCTGAGGTGGCCTTTCCCCACTTCTCCCTTTGTTCCCAGCCTGGGACATGGTTCTCCAGCCCTGCAGACTCTGTGACCCCATGGCTTCCCCATCCCAACTGCTCCTTTTGACACACAACAAGAGCACCCCGCCCCCTGCAAAGGGTTTCTCACCCCCGTTGTGCAGAACTGGTCCCAAGCATCACCCGCCGCACAGTCACCCTTGGGGTTCCACTTTGAGATGGAGCCAGACGAGGTGGTTTGCTGGTGTCCTACTTCTTCTTTAAGGTCTTGACTCTTCTCCCACTTCCATAAGTGATGTCTTTCCCCATACAACCTCTACTCCCAGGGACAGTGGGTTCAGCAAGCACCCGGACCCACAGCCAGCCCTTCCAGGAAAGCATCTCACCCTCCCCCCCCCATAACCCTCAAAATTCCCCCACCTTGGAGAGAAGAAAGAAGCAAGAAAAAGGGGGCTTGGATGGAGATCTCCCACCTCTTCCCAAGGGTTCTGGGTCAGACATCCACCCTCCAATTTCCACCTCCATGCTCCCATGCCAACTGCAGACCCCAAACACCCAACGCCTCCATGGCCCCAGGGCTGCAGCAAACCCTGTGATGGGCACAAAGCCCACAGTCAGAAGTTGTTAATTATTACATCAGTGACAAACATTATAATAAATAGAAAAAAAAGGAAAATAACTCGACAACCCCCCCAACCCCAAACTAATTGCACCAGCATTACAGAAAGGAAAAAAAGCAAAGTTATTACTGGCTGCGAACATTCAGGCTCCTGAGCAAAGCCTTTCATAGGTAATTTCTGCTGTAATTAACATCTCTGGGGTTAATGGATCCAAGTTTCAGGGGATAAAGGGACGCATTGTTAGCAGCCCATGCTCCTGGCTGCGTCCTGGCCAGGCTGGGGGTGCCGTGACCAGGAACTCACAGCTTTCATCTGCCATTAGTGTCAGAACAGCTGTTATAGCCCGGAAATTAAAACTATTCACTGTAGTAAAGTTTTAATGTCCATGGTTTTATTTGACATCCCGTGACTTATGGGCTGGATTGGATCCCCCTGCTCTGATCTGGTGGATTTATGGGCTTGGAAAAGGCACCGAGCCACTCTTTCAGTGCCGCAGCAGCCAATGCTACAGGCGGGGGGACGTTGCTGCAAAGAGATGGAAATCCACTATGCTTCTCAGCCCAGCCTCCAACTGCCCCACATATCTTCCTGCATCCTAACCCTTAAGGTTGATGGCACTTTGCACTGTGTTTCTCCCAGCACAGGGACGAGGAGCTGCATGCTGGCAAAGAGGAATGTTGCAGCAGTCGCGCCCTGCATCGCAGCAGGCGAAGGAACGCTTCACAGATGGATTTTGCATCCATCCTTGTGGCTCCTAGAATATCTTCATAAGCCACAATGTGCCCTTAATCCCACAACAAAATCAAGTCAAAGAGCAATTAATATTCTGATACCTGTGGCTAGCTGAAGTGATATAGAGCTGAAGATTTCTTTTTCCATTTCACTCCAACTGTGGTTTTGTTTTTTTCCAGCCGTTCTCTGGTCAGTGGTTTTAGGGGCACCAAGGTTCACTTTTGTGGGTAACCTCCACTGTTAGCTGTTGATTTAATTAACTCAGGCTCCTCTGCTTTCTTGACCATACCAACCCCAGCAGGGCTGGATTTCAAGCACAAGCCTGGAGTATTTCTGCTTGGCAAAAATGAGGGGTTCTGGGGAAAGCACAGGGTCAATTTTGAAGCCAGATGGACAAAAAAATAAAAAGACAATGCTGAATAACCAGACTGCATGGCACAGGGAAGGGCAACAAGGAGCAGCCCACAGCTGAACGGCTCTGCAGATGCTGCAGGTCTCGGCACAGCAGGGTCCTCTGGACCCCTACCCCAGGATGGCAATATTGCTTAGCCCCAGGTGTGATCAGCAGCAGCTCTTCGTGCCTGGTTTATTCTGAGGCTGAGTGTAAATGAAACGGTTAATGGCCAAAACTCAAGGCACAACCATGGGCCCCCTCCAGGACACAGCACCAAACGGAGCTCCTGCTGCCTGCAGGGATCTGACTTGCACACACACAGCCCAAAAGATAAGAGTTGCTGTGCAGGCCAGGTCTAGAGATGACCCAGACACCAGGGATGGGAACCACGTTGCCCCAGAGCAGCCCAAAGCTGCATCCCCGTTGGCAGCACCTACAAGACCATGCCCAGGTGGGTTGTAGACAAGCCAAACCCTCTGGGTTAGGGCAACGGGCAGAAAACAGCTACCTGCTGCCCCAACAGAACTGATCAACAAGGTCATTCACCTGGACACACGTGAGAAACACAGCCCAAGAAACCCAAGCAAAACCTGGGGATGTCCTTCACCACCTGCTGAACTCCCCTGACCTTCATTGGCAGCTGAAGCCCCATCCGAGTGATTGGTCCAGGCAGGTGCTGCCTTGTTTTTAGCAACATCATTGAAATTTAAATTGATTTGTTATTTATCCATCTGACAACAAAGAGAGAAAAAAAGTCATAATTCTGTGCGCTGGGGAGATTGGGTTCCTGTATCACTGTCAGCTACATTAACTTACTTCCTGGATGTAAATTCAATTAGGGCAGCATTCCCTAGCATTAATAAATCAATACCAATGCCATTTCGATATATTTTGAATGTCTTTCATTATATATTTCAGGGCAGGGATTAGTGCTGAATTAGAAGTTAATGGGACGTGACAAGCGAATCAAGTTGGGTAAGTAAAACCTTAGAGCTGTTAGCAATAATTGCTTCATGATGCAAAAGGTTGATTTGGTGAAACAATGAGTTGTTGAACTTCTCTTGTTGGGGATAATCCCAGCCAGGGGGACTCTCTCTTTGTGATGGGGAAGAGAATCATAGAATCATTACGGTTGGAAGGACCTCTAAGATCAGCCATCCAACCATCACCCTGTGCCTGTGACCGTATCCCTCAGTGCCACATCCACCCTTTCCTAGCAAACTGATGAGCAGTTAAACATGACCAGAAAGTCACTACTGGGGTTTGCACTGGGATAATGTGACAGCATCCTTGGTATTGGCATCTTACAGTTGGATATCAAAGGATAAAACCCAGATTTAACTGGGCATAATCTGATGCTCATAGATAACCCAGCCCTGATTTTGGTTGTGTTTCTCTGGGCAATAATCCCATAAGATCTCTGCATCCCCTTCTGGCTGCACATGAGCCAGCTGCCTCTCAAATTGATCAGGACAGTGCTGATTGCAGATTAAGTGACTGGCTATCAGCGACCTGAATCCTGCCCATCAATCACTCAGTTCGGCCCTTTGCAAAACATTAGTGAAGCCATTCATCAGAGTGACTCTCCCAGACTATAAACCAGGCACCTCACAAAATAGAGCGTGCGACTGTTAAAGGTCTTAAAAGCATTTTCCCGTGATGAGTGGCCTGAAGGGAGCCATTCCTGCTGCATCTGGGGATGAATAAAGATGGAAAATAACAGTACGTCAATGGTGGTGCAACTTCGCTGTCTGCATCCTTCAAGAATTCAGGTTGCCTGGGGCTTTGAAACAGGTGTGGCACAAGAAGCCCATGGATTTTGATGTGTCAGAAGCAGAACAATTTAGACTGTGATTTCCCCTGAGCCATCACCACCGAGTTTGTCACTGCTGTGTCCCTTAAGAGCCAGTTTCCTTTGAGTGTTTCCTTTGCCAGGCAAGCGAGCCCCAAGTTGCATTATGCTGTACATAAAAGTCAGAATGTACCATTAAGAGCCATTCAGAGCCAGGGTTGCCCTTTGAAACCAGGTGTTTCCACTTTCAGGGGCACCGTGAGCTGCGAGAATGGGATGTTTATATGGATTTTCCATAGTTGGCTTGGAACAAAAAAAAAAAAAACCAACCCACACATTGCCCACTAAAGCATAGCCCTGAGAAAACAGGTACAGCTTCATCCTTTTGCAATTCATTAGGTCCTTCCTCTTCCAGCAGGCAGGTGCTGATCGACCCCATGGGTTGGATGAGGGAAAGAGGCATAAAATGACAGCACGCTTTTGATCAAAACCATTTAGCCCGGACCAAAAAAAAAACCAAAAAACAAGTAGCTCTTTTTCTTAGTGGACTCCAAAGCCTCATAAAAGGGTGCTGAAAGCTGCATGACCTTATAAAGCTCAGCCTGCAGTGTGCTCGGACCCAAGTCTGGAGGCAGGATCCAGCCCTTCCACCCAGCACTGTTTCCAAAATGCCCCCATGGGGGTTTGGCTGCTCCAAAAGTCCTTTTCTCTGTCAGAGCTCTGCGAAAAGCCAGAGACGTTTTGGCCACATCTGTGGCTTTCCAAATTAAACGGGGCCTTTTCTGCCCACTTCTGAGCGACTATCGTGCAGATTTATAACTCCTGGAGGGCCTGGAAAGTCAGCTATAGTAGGCTTGGATTTAACTTGGCCATGGAGACTTAAAATTAAGAAAACACGTTTATTAACACAAGCATCGATGAGGATTTTTCCACCTTGGTCACAGGCAGCACTCTCTCCTGGACAGACTCCTTTCATCAGTTCATAAAATCATAGAATCATAGAATGGCCTGGGTTGCAAAGGAGCACAATGCTCATCCAGTTCCAACCCCCTGCTGTGTGCAGGGTCACCAACCAGCTGCCCAGGCTGCCCAGAGCCACATCCAGCCTGGCTTTGAATGCCTGCAGGGATGGAGCATCCACAGCCTCCTTGGGTGCCTCACCACCCTGTGAGTGAAATGTAGCAGCTAAACCTGGACAAAGCACACCTAAAATGGGATGCTGGCACTGCATCCCAAGCACCCAGCAGGGAAAGCCTTGCTTATCCACACTTGCATTGCACAGCCATCGCATGCATGAATGGGTTTTGCTCACCCCAAACTTCCCTGGCTGCTTGCACCTGTCCAACCATGGCTTCCTCTCAAAGGTTTCTTTTACTCCACCTGGGATGAGCTTGCTCAGCTCCTTGCAGCTCTCCCTGGATGTGCTGAAGGGATTTGTGCTGCACCAACTCTTGAATCTCGTTTTTCAGGCTCCCCCAAACCTTGCACATCCCCAAAATGAGTGAAGCAGCCCCACAGCTCAGCAGCACACCTGCCTGCTTCCCCCACCTTCGTGCCCGCTGGGATGCTGACAGCAGCCACGATCAGTGCTGGTTTCCAGCAACTTCCCCATCTTGCCCTGCAGAAGAAGAAGAAGAATCAAGAATTGCTTTCCCCAGATGCATTGCACAACCTTTAAAAAAGCAGAAGCCTCACTTGCAGAGAAATCTGCTCTGGGCAGCCCAGACAAACCCCAAACCTCTTTGCCCACAGTCTTGAGCAATAGCTTATCCCAGCCGTGATGGAGATCCTCTCTCCCCATCCTTCATCCTACAGAAACAGCCCCATGCTGCTGGCCAGCTCCTAGCACAGAGAATGAAGGAGATGGAGAACTGGAAAGCTCCAAGACCCCACATCTGCATAATAGGTGTTTGATTTTTCCTACTTTTAAGCAATCAGAGATGTAAAGTCAACAGCCCAGGCTGCCGCAACCCAGGGCTGATGAAAACTCCCATCTATGTATGTGAAAATTGGACAATTTGGGTGACCCAAAGGAGGAAAAAAAAAAAAAAAGAAGAAAAAAAAAGAAAATGTTTCAACATTCCAGAAATAACACAGGCAGTTCCTGAATTACCACTGCATTAATGGAGACTGTTCCACTGGCAAGCCATCGAAATCTACCGTAATCCCACAAAAATCGATGCAGCCATAGCACTGCCAGCCTGGAATTATTTATGCAGCTCTTTGGGCTCCTGAGCAGCGTTTCTTCCAGGAGGCTGAGATGCAGCAAAGATGGGGGTAGCGTTGCAAATAAGCACAGCTCCATTGCCACGGAACCGCCAGGAGCTCAGGAACACAGGGGGACCTTGGTGCCCCATCCCCGGAGACACTCAAGGTGGGGGGATGGGGATCTGAGCGCTGATGGAGCTGCGGGTGTCCTTGTGCATGGCAGCAGAGTGGGACCAGGCAGCTTTTAAGGACTCCTTCCCATACAAACCATTCTATGAACAAGTGCGGGCTGAGGAGCACTGCTGGATCAAAAGCAATCAGACGTGGGAATGAGCAAACCAGAAAACCATGCACACCCCACGTTAAGGGCCATCGGACCAGCACTTCTCCTTTTCCACCCCAAGCAAAGCTCTTGTTTCCCTCCCTGGAGAAATTCTTGAGGCTCCTTTTCACCAGGAGCCCATCAGAAAGAGAGCAGGACTCATTCCATGAACATCTCCCCCTACTTCTTCCCTTTACTTCAGACATGACCTTTTGATTTCTCGGGTAGAGTGTAAATTACATGTCGCCAGCATAAAATATTAAATCCAATTTATATTTAATTATTGATGTTATTATGTATTCCATAGTAATGGCAGCAGGAAAAAAAAAAAAAAATCCACACCACCATTAAATAGCTTGGTTGCATTAGCAGCTTCTTGAGGTTAGAGATCTTCCTCCGTTCCTTCTTAACGGTAAGATTGATGGCTATGGGGAAGTTTGTAAATAGTCTTCCAGAAATATTTTATCTGATTATTGTACCTATAAAAGGGAGCAGGGAGGGGGAGAAGGGGACTTTTTAAACCACTACTAATTATTTGTTCAGATAAAGGGCAAACAGCTCGGCGAGCTGCAGGCAGCTAATGCTCTCCAGCAACCCCACTGGAGGTCGGTGGCTCCAATCGCCCCCGTAGGCAGAGATGGGGCTGGGGAAACCAGCCTGGGTTAAAGAAAAAAAAGGCGGTGGAGAACCACAGTGGTTTTTTTCCAGCTGAGATTTAACCAGTGTGTTAAACTGGAGTTCGACATTTTTACTAAAATATTAATTGATGATGTTTCGACTTGATTAAACTAATTTTCTCCCCATATATATTTAATGCCACGGCGACCGAAGGTGCACAGAGCTTTGTTGTGTAGGTTTGGCTCCTCTTGACCTCACGTGGGATGGAAGGGATTTGTGGACACAGAGCACGTCCCACCGCCACGGATGGATCACTTTCTGTGCCACAGCAAGGGCTGATCCTCTCCGAGGAGCTCAGATCGAAGCACTGAAGACATCACGTCTTCATGTCTACGTTGCAGAGATGTGGGTTTGAAGGGTGGACTATTGGGTGGATAAGGGTGGAATTGGGTGGATGGTTGTGGCCAGAGGGTTGTGGTCAATGGCTCAGCATCCAAACAGAGGTGGTCACAAGTTGTGTCCCCCAGAGGTCCACTTCAGTGACTTTATCAGTGACACAGATGATGGGATGGAGGGTCCCCGCAGCAAGTCTGCAGATGGCACCAGGCTGAGTGGTGCAGCTGACACCACAGAAGGGAGGGATGCCATGCAGGGGGACCTGGATAGGCTGAGAAGTGGATGCTGGCACTGCTGGTGCCCCATCCTTGGAGGTGATTTATGGGGCCCTGACCTGGTGGGGGCACCCAGCCCATAGTCGAGGGGGGACAGGGGGACTGTGAGGTCCCTTCCATGTAACTTCCAGGTACCACGGAGCTGAGCTCCTCTTTCAGAGCCTTTCCCTCCCACTGGAGGGGTGGGCCCTGCACTGCACAATGAAAAGAACATCACCTCCCTTCCTTGATAGACTAGATGGAGAGAATCCGAGCCAAGAAATGGAAAGAGAAAAAACTAATCTGGTGGCTGGCAGCAGTGTCACCACGCTGGTGACAACCTTTGGGAGCAGCCAAGCTATGGAAGCAGCAGGGGAAGATCCTCCTGCCCAAGTATGGCACAGAGTGGAGCCCACAGGACTCAGCACTGCTCTCCAGCCCCCACCAACACCCTGCCAGCACCAAAACCAGCCAAGGGTTTGGAGTTTAAAGGAATGCAAGGAAAGGGAAAGAGACCCATGGGGATCACAGGAGAGCAGACGAGCAAACGGAGCAGGAACGTGCAGAAAGCTGAACTGCTGCTGCATCAAAAATGGGGAGGTTTGGTGAACCTGCACCCAGCCTGCTTCCAGCAGCCAAGGGAGCCTCCTTCCTTGATATCTCCCCCCACACACATTTGGACAACTGACAGAGCAGCTCAGCCCCGCATGCTGTCAGCAGATGGGTGCAGCTTCAGGGAGAGCTCCTCCATTAAACCTGCACTCGTAGGGACATCAAAATGCTCTGCAAGTTCCATTCCGTTTCCTGAAGTGTCATCTTAAAAGTCAGAACTGTCAAACGCTTTGTGTCAGTGCTTCAAAATAAAGCACTCTCGTTTGCTGATGGGAAGGATTTTTTTATTATTATTTATGTAGTTTTTTTGTGCTTAGAAATGTCCCTTGGCTGCCTCTTCAAGCCGTCCACAAGTCTTTTACAGACATTCCAGAAGAGAAAAAGTCAATTTTCTTTTCTTAATTGGGTTAGTGAGGAGCTTTGTGGGTATTTCCAGGGAGGGAAACGCAAGGACTCCACCCCATCCCCAGCAGGACAAGGACCAACACGATGCTGCCAGCCCAGGGACCACAGAGGATGACCCCATTCCCCCCCCCCCAGAGCCCGAGCAGCAGGACAGCCCATGGCAGCTCCAATTTTACCCTTCTGCTGCATTCCAGCCCTCAACTTTCCCAGGGCTCAGACACCCCATTAGAAATGTGGGGCACTACAGCAGCCCAATAGAGCAACAATACTCTCGCAAGGCTCACCTTTCCCAAAGCAGATCCCAGTTAACCCCCAATCGCCTCAACCCTGTGGGGCAGCTCAGGTGCTGGGCTCTGCTCCACATCACCCCCATCCTGTGCTCCATTTCTGCCCCTGTGGGATCACAGGGATCTGTCACAGAGCTGCTCCTTGCTACATGCCCTTGATTTCAGCCCATCCCTCTTTCATTCCCAGGAAGGAAGCAAGTGTTGTGCTCTGCTTCCATGGCCACATCTGCGCCCAGCTTGCTGCCTTCCCAAGGAGCTGCTCTCAGCATTTCAGGCTTTCAAGTGATGAAACCCACTCCTGCTTCTGCTTTGAGGCACTTGTGTTTTGCCAGGTTTTGTTTTCCCCTAATAACACAGCGCTGTGCTCTGGGTCCATCTCTCAACAGATAGAAAGGAGCTGAGTCCAGGTTAAAAAGCAATTACTTTTCTTAACAGGTTGTTAATTCCACGTTGCCAAAGGATGCTCCGGACACAAGGAACAGTGTTAACTATCACACTGAGCCCTGTGCTGGTTATACTGTGCCTTCCCAAATCACAGCCACGTGCTGAGATGTCTGATATGGGGACAGAGCAGCTGTCAGAAAACCAGAGCGTGGTGGGGTTGGAAAGGACCTTGCAGACCATCCAGTTCCAACCCCTCAGCCATGACAGGCTGCCAGCCTCTAAGTCAGGTTGCTTACCATTAGGTCAGGTTCCCTGCCCCTAAGTCAGGTTGCCAACCACGTGCTGGCCTGGGGAAGCACGTGTTGGTTATTACCATCCTCCTGCTAATAATACACATCAGGTTTTTATTCTACTGACTTACTCCCTTTGACGCCTAAATCACTTCCAGCCAAGTCGTCTGTCGGCTCCTCCGATCCGGCAGCACAGATTCCCAAATCTGTGTTGTCCACATCTAATCCTAATTTGCTTTAATAGACGTTTATATAGATAAAATAGATGAGCTACAGCCCAACCCATGACATTCCTCAGAAATATCCCCCTGAGCTCTGGGTACACCACAGCCCCGCACTGCGATTCTACACCTAAAACCATCCCACCCTCCTTCCTTGTCCCCCAAAAAAACCAAAATTTGCGGTGCTCTGCTATGTCCTACACACACACACAGAGCAGATCCTGGTTCAGATCCAAGCTCAGAGGGAAACAAAGACAACTCATCCCACTCCAGGAGGAGGGATGCAGAGTGCGGCCGGCGCGGATCTCTGCTAATTTTACCAGTGCTGGCTGCAGCCTGCAGCCACTGCTTCTCGTTACGCCTCCCGCGGAGCAGCAGCGCAAGCACGCAGCATTTTTGCAAAGTTACGGGGTAACAGAAATATCCTCATTTTGGTTTTGTGCCTTTTCTGTGTGTTTTTGGCTTTTTTTTTTTTTTCCCTTGGCCGCTCGGTCGCTGCTTCCAAAGTTGGGAAAAAAGAGCAAGAGAGCAAAAAAATATATAGAGATAATTAGTAGACAAATGAGTAAATAGACAGTTTTGTTGGGGGGAGGAGGTGAGTCACAGTGCAGAGTGGGAGAGGGAAGGTGTTTAAAAAGCAGATGATGGGTTTTTTTCCCTTTGAATGCCTATGGGATCAGCAGCAAGGTGGGCACTGCAGGAGGAAAAGGTCCCAAGGAGCTGCGCCTGGAGCTGCTTAGCGCGGCGCTGGCGAACACATGTCACCGAGCTGAGAGCCAAATGCAGAAGGAAACAGAAGGTGACAGGAAAGATACCGTGACTAAAGGGATCTTCCAGGGCTCAGAGAGGAACCGGCTGTGCCTGGAGGTGGTCGGGGCTCTGCCGGAGCTGATACCGTCGCGGTGCCACGCAGGTGGTTACGGGGCGGCGGAGCAGGAACACATTTGCAGAAGTGACCCCTCCAGGCTCACGGTTTCTCTGTTTGTTCCCCAGCATCAAAGCGTGAATCCAGCTCCAGATCTGCACCCTCAGAGGGGTTTCCAACCCCAAGCTGAGGCCTCAAACCCAGGCATCACCTCTCAGTCCTGCAGCCCAAAGCGTTCTAACCACAGCCAAATGCACCGAAGGTTTTGCATCAGCGCATTTTTATATTTTGGTGCATTCATCACTCTGCACTCATTGTCCCTCCCAGAGCAGAAAGCAATGCACCCATGTGCAGAAGATGCTACGAGCATCTCCTGCACAACGACCACAAAGCGTTGAATGAGCCACAGCTCAACGGACTCCCAGCATAGGAGGGGTTGAACCTGAGCTTGCATTTCCCTGCATGCAAACCCTTTTCGTGCACACACGCAGCAGCTCCCAGCTCTGCACCTCCATGAGAGCCAAGCAAAGCCAGCTCGCCCGCAGCCCCTCTGCTCCTTTCACCAAAGTTTCACCATATTAAGCAGCTGAACTGCATCATCCAAGGAGTGTCAAATTGGTTTTAAATGGTTCTAATTATAACCAGGAAGTTTTAAAGTGTGTGGGTGGAAAGGAATGCAGCAGATTAATTTAATAGCAGTTACCACGGCACAATAGTCCTTCAATTAAGAGTTCTTTCTGGCTGGGCTTTTTTTTTTTTTTTTTTTTTCTTCTCTCTCTCCCTGTTAATAATAAATGTCACAAATGAGAATAGACATATTACTTCATCAGATGCTTTGGCATATCTTGTCGCCGAAAGCCTTTAGTGCAGAAATAGTAGCTGAAAGGGTAATTTTATAAGGCTTAGCACTCACTTAACACTTTAGGGGCCGAAATCAGCCCTCAGAAGTCATCCATTCGGCAGCACCTGTTGTATCCCAGCAGCACCCAACACTGTGAGCACAAAAAGGAGCGCTCACAGAGCAGAGGGATTGCAGCCCCAGTGTGCTGTACTGGGAGAACTGGGAGAGCTGTGCTGCTGATGGACCACAGCTCAGGGTGAGGTGCTGCTGCTTACCAGCACCGGCTGCCCTTTAATATTTAATGACAGCTGAAGTGTGCTTCCCATGCAGGGGGGTCACAAGAAAGCGATAATCAGAAGGGAAGAGCTCAATCTCTGCGGTGGCAAAAATGCATCAAAATGAACATCAGTGCTCATTTGCAAGCAACAGATCAGGGGTGAGGGGCTGAGGGGTTCCTCACATACCATCAAGTGATGGAAACCAGCAGAAGTTGGCTAAAATCCCCCAAATCCAGCTTCATCTTGGTGATTTGTGCACAAGTTTGGAGGACGCGATATTGAGCAGATGCCCGGAGGGACTTTGGTACAGAAAAACAACACGCAGGAGGTAAACAGGGAGATTTATTCTTTTACTTTTGTGGTTTTGAGATAGTTTATGACAGCAGGCTAATAACTCACACACCAAAATGTGCATCGATCCGGGATGATGCGACGTGACCCACAGCCCTGCAGCCACCTCTGCCTATGGGACAATGCCTGGAGCATCACAGGGCTGGGCTGGGGATCTCTGTGGGGTGCAGAGAGGAGCAACTCCAAGGTCCCATATCCCCCGGGTCCTTCCCAATGGGAATGCCCTCTCCATGCTGCCCATCACCTCCTTCTCCCCCCCTCTTCCTTATTCCAACAGTAGGACCACAGGTCCCATCCTTCCTGCTTACTGACAGCTAATTAATTGCCACTCGTTGTGCTCCCCCAGAGGAGTGCCTGTCCCCACTGATGGATCCGTGCTGCCGCATGGGGACCTGCAGTTATCCCCATCCCAGTGGGGCCCAGCAGTTCCTCCTGCATTGGCTGCACAGAGCAGGATCCCACTGCACAATGAGGGATGTTCAAGGGCAGCACGTGGGTTGGCTGTTCCCAATCTGAGCCTGAAAAAGGGCAAAATGCTGCTGAGCAGCCCTGTAGCTCTCCCACTGTTCTGCAATGGCATATTTCTTTGATATATACTGTAAATCTGCTTCATTTGAAATTCACAGTTAATGACTGAGGTGCTCTCATCCAGGAAGCTCCACAAGGTTCCGGCTTTTAAGGGAAAAGATGTAACTGGGCAGGAGCTGAGCAATGCACTGAGCTGCCCCACTCTGCAGGCACTTAAGAAGTCTCCAAAAGAAACATCACCCCCCCATGAAAACACTGCGATTTACCAGCAAGGAGAAGGTGAGGGGTGCTCCTGTACCACCTCCACGGGATCCTGAGACACAACAGGGGGGCTTTGGGAGCATCACAGTGCTGCAGGGTCAGCATGGGAGGTGGTGGGCCAGGCTGGGGCCAACAGCAGTGGGATGCATCGCCGCTCCCTCCCCTCTCCCTTAGGGCTGCACTGCATGTCTTCCATCCCAACATCCCATCCTGAGCTTCAATCCCAGACTGGTGCAATGTGAAGGAAGGGGACTTTGGGCACAGCTCACCCACTGCCCCCCATTGGGGTCAGCCTTCCACTTTGTCCACCCAGTAGCATCAAATGCAAACCGTCGCCTTCATCTGAACTATATGATCAGGAGCCTAATTCAATACAATTAGGATCATTGTTTGAGGGTTGAGCATTTAACTGAAACCCTAAGCCGGCCCTGCAGTAATTTGGCTGTGGAGGAATTGATTTTGACCATCAGCACTTTCTCATTTTCAATAGAGTACAAACGTAACCAGGTTAATTTCTGTTAAGCACATTACCCAGGTACTTTTTGCTCTCCAGCCCAATGATTATGTGTCTGATCTGAAAGATTATAATTGCAACCCAATAGGACACAAACTGTAGTCTATGATTGAAAGGAATAGGCCTGAAAGAAAACCAGCTTCTCTTTTCCCTATAGAACAGTCTTCACTTTTCCCCTTTCCAAATTTTTTCATGGCTCGTGTCTGTGTGCAATACAGCAGCACATTAGGTCCATTTTGATCAGTAAATATATCCTGATTAGTCTTATCTTCAATCATGGAATGGCTGAGGTTGGAGGGGATCTTGAAGACCATCCAGTTGCTGTGGGCTGGGTGCCCTCCATCAAAACAGGCTGCCCAGAGCCATGGCCATAAGCACCTCCAGGGATGGGTGCCTGAGCTCTGGGCAGCAGTGCCACAACCTCACTGCCCTCTGAGTAAAGCATTTTTTCCAATCATCAAACTGAAATCTCCTCTCTTTTAATTCAAAGCCATCCATCCACTTGTCCCATCCCTACCAGACTGTGTAAAAAGTCGGTCTCCCTCCCACTTGGAGCCTCCCTTCCAATACTGGAAGGCTGCAGTGAGGTCTTGTTGCATCCATCTCACTGAATCAATGCTTTTCTTGCAGGTTTGATTTGGTCCTATGCAAGTTTTAGGCCTGATTTCCCCTCCTTCACCCAAAGGGCTTTGCAGTGTGGCCAGGCAGGAACACTGCAGGCACAAGGTGCTGCCCATACCCTGCTGGCCCCATGCTGCAGGGAAGGGATTCTCCCACCCCTAACTAAGGACATCCTTCCCCCAGCACTGCCACCCATCACAAGCACCAGGACCGGGATGAGCCTTGTCACCAGCCCTGCCTGTACATCATTCCTCCTGTTCATCAGAACGTCCTTCCGCTTATAAAGCACCTTTCATCACGAAACAGGATGGAGTGCAGCAGCTGTTGAACAGCACGGAGCCGCGCTGTGCAGGGCCGGGCAGGAAGTGGAAGCAGCTCCAGCAGCTGCTGGGATGGTGCAGGAGAGCTGTGCTCACGCCACCGCATGCCGGGGCCTTATCGCATCCCCCAGCACGCTCATGGCTCCCTTCTGACACGCAAGAAGCCCATGTGGCACATGGCTTGTGACAGCACCGATGCAACACGCAGCAGCTGGGGAGCTGCACAGGTCGCCTGCAGGACAGAGAATAGAATGGTTGGGTTGGAAGGGACTCCAAAGCCTCTCCAGTCCCATCCCTGCCCTCCACCAACTCAGACTGCCCACAGCTCTTTCCATGGTCTTGGGCACATCCAAGGATGGGGCACCCACAGCTCTCTGTCCCTGCAACCCGCAACAGTGCCCACACCAAGAGCAATGCCTGCGTGCTGTAGGGCTGACCAGCAGCTCCACATTGTGGCTGTGGGTCTGGGTTGTGGTGACACGCTCACAAACCATGGTACAGCACACCAAAGCCACAGCAGTGCATGTCCAAGCCATGGGCATGGTAGATCCGGCTCCCAGCAAACCCAAAGCACAGCTCTGCACGTGCAGCTTTGCCCTGGGAGCCGCAGCAGATCAGCCCTGCAAGCACAGAGCTGGAGGCAGCACTACAGGGCAGAAGCAGCACTGCAAAGCTGTCACTGTGGGCAGGGATGCTGACCAACATATGGTGCCCCAGCTCAGGAGAATGGAAGGGTTTTAAGCACCACCTGGGCAGAGAGAGCTGGGCATACAGCAGCACCTCGCTTAAACCACAGTGTGTGTTTTTCCTCCCTGCATAAAAACTGCTGCAGTTGGAACCAGCAGCATCTTCCCTTTCTGCCTCTTTGGCATGAAGACGAATGGCACGAACCCTTCTGGGCTCTGCCCTCACACTCTCCATGACGCCAGGAGCAGTGGCAGCCTCCCCAGGGCTCAGCCAAGCCCTGTGAGTGGGAACTGTCTTCAGATCCAGGGCTCACTACCTACAGGGCATGCAGGCTTGGCTGCGTCCTGGGGAGTGCGTGGTGGCCTCTGTCATGCTGGAGCCACTGCTGTTTTTCTGAGAAACAGCTCCACATGCTGCTACCCGGACTGCTGGAGCAACCCCAACAGCTCCAAGTTGTGAACACACTGGGGTGCACACACAGAGGGCACTCAGCTGTGCACCCTACGGACCCCTAATGACAACCTCAGGGTTGCTACAGTGGGTGGGAGATAAATGATGCTGTTCCCCCACCATCCCTCATTCGAACAGGACCTTCCCCTTTGAAAAAGACAAATATAACCAAGATGAGTCAGTTCCTCCGAGCTCCCATCCCCTGTACAATGTGTAACTGGAATTTTTCATTTCGGCACTGCAGGGGAGGCATAACTTGAGAAGACAATGGAGTCAGTTACAACCCAAAAAAGCAGAGCCAATTCTGTGCACATGAGAAATAAAAACATTTTTGAAATCTAAAAATAAATTAACTGTAAATGACAGCGAGAGCAGATCTGCATGTACTCACTGTCAGCCTGCACAGGGCCCATCCCTTTGGGTGCATTCCCTGCTCTTTCATGCCAGGCTGTGATTTGCAGCGGTGTCATCAAGCCGGGGACACACTCAGCACCTGCACCAGGAGTTGGGCTCCCTGGGCTGGCATCGGACCTAGAAGTGAATGTGCACAAACCAAACCTCTTGAGTTTCTGCTATAACTGTATGATGGTAGTGGGAAGGGAAAAGGGCTGCACTGAGCTCGGGGCTTGGCTGGGTCAAGGCACTGCACAACACACAGAAGCCACTCAGTTTTCTGTGATTAAATAAAAAGGAATGGCCCCACTTTGCAGACGGTCACCCCTCTGTTACGGAGCTCAGCTGCCTTCCTTCCCTGCTGCTCAGCCTCTGTTATCTCCTGCTTGGAGGGGGTGAGGAGCGACCCAGAGCTCAGGTGTCACAGGACATTTCCTGGGTGCTCCATAAGGGACAGTCCTTTACGGGGAGCTGCTGGTTGACACATCCCCCTAAAAGCTCTATGATCTGAAACTGGTGGGCAGTTCCCACACGTGGTAGGGACAGACGTGGCCTCTGAAGCCAAGCACCAAATGAGGGCGCAGGAGCAGGGCCAGATCCGCCGTTCTCCTGCACAAGCACTGAGATGCAGTCGGTGGGGCCATCTACGAGATGGCAGCTCATCTCCACAGCACCGTTGGGTTTCCTCCCTCTCCTCCTCGCCGTGTAACAACGTGTTTGATATTTCTGACCGCTCGGCGTGAACCGGAGTTTGCCAACGGCAGAAACTGAAGTCAAAAGAGAACAGAGATGGCTGTGTGCACCAGAGCCGCCTCCAATCCACAGCCATCACCGCCGGTGCTGCGTTTCCCTCTGCTGGAAGGAAGGCTGAGCTCAGGACATCGACGTGTAACACAGCTCTGAACCTTTCGGAGTGCGGAGCTTCTGGCTGTGCAGTGCTGCACGCAGGGCTGTGTGTCTGTGAGCATCTCAATACCCAACGAGCTGCTTCCTCACAAAGCTTTGCATCGCCCCACTGATTCCCCAGCAAGGAGAATACGTATAAATACGTTGATTCAGCCGTGTTCATTAAACACACGGTAATTTCGGGCTGCCCGCCCGGCATCTATCGGTGCTTGGAGCACAGCAGGAATTTTAAGATCGCCTTCCAGCTCGCACCACGAGGTGACGAAGCCTTCAGCCTGCTCTTCTCGCCGCACAACCCGACCCTGAGGAAGAGGAGCCAGCCCGGCCGGGGCGCTGGTACCTCCCGCCCGCCGGGGGGCTCTCGAGCACAGCCCAAGGGAGACGCGGTGTGGGAGGAAGCGGAAGTTGGTGCTGGGGGCGGAAGCGGAAGTGCTTGCAGTGCGGAATGGCGGCGGCCGTGTCGGCGCTGGGCGGTTTGGGGGATATCGGTGACGGGGTGAGGCCGCGGCGGGGGGCTGGGGGCTGGACTGCCGGCCTTTCTTCCTGCCGGTGGCTGAGCGGGGTTGTTTCAGGGCTCCTCGGGTTCGGAGGACGAGGCGCAGCCCAGCGCGGCGGCGGCGGCGGCGGCGCAGAAGCGAGAAGAGCGGCTGCGGAAGTTCCGAGAGCTCCACTTGAAGCGGGTACGAGCCGGGCCGGGCCGGTTACACGCGTGCTGCCGGTGTAACGGGGGGAAGCAATGGGGGAACGCCGGTTTCAATCCAGCGTGAGTGTGGATCGGTTGCGGCCGCTGCCGCCCCTCAAGGATTCGTTCCCGATGGCCGATTCGGTCATTCCCGTGTTGGGGGCGGGATTTTGCAGCTTTTGGTCAAACGCAGTGCTTTGCCTGGTGTGCTGTGTCAGGAACCGGGGCTCAGAGCTCACACGCGTGCACCTCGCTGAGCCTCTTCAATCACCTGGGGTCTGGGTGTTGTTTTCTGTAGTCATTTTTGTGCTCACGCAGTGGTGCGTCATCACTTTGGTGTTAAATGTTTTGTTCTTAGAATGAGGCTCGCAAACTGAATCACCAGGAAGTGGTGGAGGAAGACAAAAGGCTCAAGTTACCACCGAACTGGGAAGCCAAGAAAGCAAGACTGGAGTGGGAGTTGAAGGTAGAGGAGAAGAAGAAGGTAAGAAGAGCATATTGTGGCTTTCTGGAACCCTGCAGTGACACTCACTTTCAGTGACAGTCTGGAGAGCTTTTACTGGAGTTACCCTGTGTTGTGTTTCCTCAATCCCCATTCCCTCAAAGAAAACCCAACGAGGCTCTTGAGGATGTATTTATAAATTAATTCTGCACTAGAAGCTGACCGGATTATCTGTATAAGCTTTGAGTTTAATCCATGGGCATTATATTGTTGGTCGATATTTGTGCTCTATTAGGAATGTGCAGCAAGAGGAGAAGACTATGAGAGAGTTAAACTATTAGAGATCAGTGCTGAGGATGCAGAGAGATGGGAAAGGAAAAAGAAGAGGAAAAATCCAGATCTAGGATTCTCAGGTATATTTAACGACACAATTGTCTGTTTTTTTAATGAGTTTTTGTTAATATTTCATGGTGAATCACGGAATAAAAGCCTTTACCTTAACAGCAATTTGTTTTCTTCCAAAGATTATGCAGCTGCTCAGCTGAGGCAGTACCAGAGGCTGACCAGGCAGATCAAACCCGACCTGGAGCAGTATGAGAAGCTGAAGGAGCAGTAGTAAGTGCCACTTCAGTCATCTGGTCATCAGTACTGGTTTCATAAATATCTACTGAAGACTTAAACAAGTCTTTCAGCACGTGTATGTTTTCATATGTACTATTATTATGATCCTGAAATGCATGACCTACTTGATAATCTAATACTTCCACCCTCTACTTCAATAGTTAGAAGACAGCACTGCAATTTATGAGTTTTTTTTCTTTTCAACCTCACAATTACTGGCTTTCAAGCAGCACTGCTGCCAATGTGAAGTTATTTAGATGCACAAGTTGTTTGCTATTTCTTAGTTGTACTTGTTTTCTTTAATGCTTTGGTGCTTTTATTTTTGGAAGTTCAGCAGGTTTTCATATTAGAAATTCCCATATCTGCATTCAAATAAAGATTTTAGTGGTGATTTCTGTATCTTGTATAGGCATGTTATTAGTAGTTTATTAATAGTTAAGGATCAGCATGTTCTCACTGCATCTTCAACTCCTACAGTTAGAAGTTAAATGCCTTGCAATATTAAATTTTAAAAAAAATCAATTGTGTCTTAGTACAACTTCATAAACTGCTGCTCATCTTCTGCTGTTCTTAGTGGTGAAGCACTCTATCCAACATCTGACAGCCTCCTCCATGGAACTCACGTGCCAGACAAGGAAGGGATTGACAGAATGGTTGCAGATCTTGAAAAACAGTGAGTAAATGAGATAATTTCTACATATGGCATTTCTTAAGTAGGTACACAGACCCACCCACAGGTCTCTGAACACTGATGCTTGTCTTGCAGAATTGAGAAACGTGAGAAGTACAGCCGGAGACGTCCTTACAATGATGATGCAGATATTGACTACATCAATGAAAGAAATGCCAAGTTCAATAAGAAGGCAGAGCGCTTCTACGGGAAGTACACAGCTGAGATCAAACAGAACTTGGAGAGAGGAACAGCTGTCTGAACTGGGATATCCAGCACAGTGCATGCTACAGCCCTCTACCTGTTAGAGTTCAATATGATTTATCAAACAATTTTAAGTCTTATCAGAAAAATACTTTGTAGACCCTGTGAAGCAGTTTGTGAGATCACCAGTATGTTTCATGCAGTAGATTTGCACAGTGTATGCCTGCAGTTGTATATAAGCTTTACTTGCTAAGCAGCCAGCTCCTCCAGTGTCACGTTCTAAATAAACTCTCACTCTGGTTTAAAACATCAGTATCTTTATTTCTACAGAATTAAAGAGCTATTAAAAGAAAAGCTTAAGGTGGAATGGTGATGGCTCTCCACAGGGCAGCCAGACACACAATAGATTTTCATTTGCAGAAGGGTATCCACCACAGTTACCTACAGACCCTCAATTTGCCACAGCCTGGACAGGAACTATACCAGTATAAAGGTCTATTTTCAAGATGACCTTCAAAATTATCTTCACATCTTCCAATACTGGCTAAATGAAATTTGAACCTGGAAATAACCACTTAAGAGGTAAAAGCCCAATACTTGACACACAGATGCCAGTGCAAAACTGAAGTTTATTTACTTGAAGTAAACAGTTACACAATGTAATTTAACTGTTCAAATTAACAGCTACTGAGCTATTCTTTAGAAAAAAATTACCCACCTGTTCAGTTCTAGTCCATTAAAGCAATACAAAAATATTTACAAATATACACAAGATTCCATCCAGCTTCTGGATCACTGTGCTTTACATCTGAAAGAGAAACCTAAGATTCCAAAATTAAAGATATCAAAATAAATACTCAACATTAACAAGCCCTCAAGCTGATCAGAAAACTTCAGACCTCACTACCCAGGTGTTGTTATACTGCAGTCTGAGAACAGTGAGCTATCCTAGCGTGCTCTGAACAGCGTACATTTGGGTGAGAAGTTTAGGAACTTTTTCTCCTCCTTCTTGACAGGAACCCACTGCCCATAGGGACTTCCCTTTCTGTCATCTTCTCTTCCTGGAGAAATTGATGGCTCTTTAACAATATGGCTTGCTGGCTTCTGTTGTACTGGTTTTGCCATTGTATTCTGGAAAATAAATTAGATTTTTTAAACACTAGGAAGAGAAAGAATGTACAAAGACCCAACAACTTCAAGGGATTTACCTATATTGACAACACACTTAACCAATCCAGAAAGCTGAATAACCACCCCACCCCAGTTCTGCATTACTAAAACATAACCAAAGATGCAACTTTCAGTGTAAAAATGTATGCCAGAAACAAAAAGTTCACAGGCACTGAATGTTATGAGCAGAAATGTCAACATTCACTTTAAACACTACTGTAGTATGTTTAACAGTACTGTACTGCTGCAGTACTGATCCAACTCCTTCAGGAAAGGAATTGTGAAACCCTTCAGGTGTTACCATTACTAAGATGTTTGATTTGGCAATCACTGCTGTGCAGACTGATAGAGGAGGGATCCACTATGGGACTTCCATCTTGGGAAAGCACACTTACATTAGGGCTGAAAGAGATGCTCCGTGCAGTTGCTCTCTCCATCCCACTTTTGGTTATGACTTCTGTCAGTCCTTTGGGTTGCTAAAGAAAAGCACACAACACTTCAGTGGGAGGATACACCACTCTCTGCAAGTTAAGGCAGCCTTTAAAGTTAATAACTTTCCAGTACTGTTGTTTCAGATATTTACAACAAAAGTAGCCAGAAGCTACTAAATGTGCCAATAGATCAGCATTGAGTTCAATCTGAAAACCAGTATTTTTAATCAAGGTCCTTGTGCCAATTCAAGGACCTGATATCCATGCCCCAGTTACAGTTTTAAAGAGTGTTCAAATGATTCAAAGCATGGAATGCCATACAATGAAATGTAGTGTCAGAATAAGTTGCATGAAGTTCTGCACGTTAATCCTGCAGAGCTTTGGATAACAACAATAAACTTATCTGCAAGTGATGCAGGCCTCTTCTTCTGTACTCTCTCAACATCTGGAATATATTGCATATATTATGAACGGGATGCCTGTACCATTTGTCTAAAACCTTTAGCAAATTTACTTCCATTTGAAATAGCAGCATTGGACAGATGTAACAATTACTGTTGTTTTGTATTTAGTATGAATCAGATTAACACAACAGAACACAGTCAAACTACAGCTCAGTTTAAGATGCTGAACTTTCTCCCTCCCTTAAATTCACAGCAGCTACAGCCCACGAGACCCTTAATTACCAACAGATTTTCTTCATCATGTCTGGAACCATAGTCATGATTTCTATAAAGACAGAAATAAAGCATGTAAAATGCATTGTGTGTTTGGGTATGTAACTTCTGGGAAATAGTTTATTACACATGAAAAGCTTTTAACTGATAGAAAAGGTAAGAAATTAAGAAAAAAGTAACAGGTTTGCTAAGGAGTCTCCTTGTTTTAGGTTGAGAAAAAAAAATACTTTCCGTAATGCGAAATAAAATACTACCATCAAGAAGTTGGAAGAACTACAATTCTCTCCCCTTCCTAATGTTACAGCACCAGGGGAAAGCTGCATGTAGCACTGAGCCACAGCACAGCTTGGGTTGGAACGGACCTTAAAGATCACCCAGCTCCAACCCCAGCCATGGGCTGGTTGCCACTGGGACCCCATCCAGCCCGGCCCTGAATCCACTGCCCTTCAGAATCCAGAGTACTTGCAGTGAAAAGCAAAGTCTACCATGGTTTCTACAGCACTTGTTAGCATTCTGGTAAACCTCAGTTCTTTGTTCAGTAATTAAAAGTTCAAACTCCTAACTCCCCAGTAAGGAAAAAAGAACCGTGGCATATCCATGCAGACCACAAGTCTTTAAGTGTTCACCTTTTCACTCACAACACTCCAGTTCATACTTACCTCATCTGAATCCCCAGAGTCTTCGTGTTCTTTTTTAATATTGCTGCTCTCCTTAGCAGCAGTACGGATCTTCAAGCTAGCAGGCAAGACTATGTTTTCTGTTCCCAGAGCTTTTGCAGCATTAGCCTTCGCAATTTCCAGAAGTTCCCTCTTTTCTAAAAGAAGAGTGTTGTTGATGTTTAACATGAGGTATGTATACATTCAATACAAACCTAAAAACTGCAGCTATTCTGCACTGAAGCATCAACTCTGGATTTTAATCTCAACTTGGGAGATTTAGTTTCAGCTGAAATACAGATACGCTCTGAACTGCTTACTGTTGCCCACACCCCCCCTTAATATATTTTTTATAGACGTACCAAGATCTCCTTTCAATTTGCTATCACCATTTACACTTTATAAAGCAACTACAGAGACTACAGTTTGTCTAGTTAATAGAAGCCCTGTTTTCAAGTGCTCAGACCCAAAGTCTCAGTACCTTTCTCACTCAGGTGCAGAGGTGACCTACTCCGAGACCTTGTTCGTGACCTGCTTCTCCAGCTCCTGTAAGCTTCAGGATACACCGTCCTCCCAAACCCATAGCTTCTTCTGCCTCTTGAACGTGACCTGCTTCTTGAATAGGACCTTCTGTAATAGGATCTTCCACGGGACCACGACCTACTGCGTGATCTGTACCTCGGAGGGGTGCGGTGGTACCTCCTGTAGTGGTACCTTCCTCTGTATCTCGTGTAGCCACGAGATCTCGAGCGGCTTCTGGAATAGGAACGGGAGTATCTTCTGTACCTTCGGGATCTGTACCTTCGATCCCTAGACCTGGATCTGGACCGGCTCCAGCTCCTGGAGGAAGCTGAAGACGACGTACTGGAACTGGACTGGGAGCTGCAGGAGGACCGACTGGATGACCTTGATGATGACCTATCGCAGCTTCTCTTGGATCTCAAACAATTCTCTGTTTTCTTTGGTGAATTGAGAGTCAAATCATCCATGAAGTTTGCCATATCGCTGCTCTTCCTGGCCACCACTTCTTCCTTGCAGGTACTTTCAGGACCTGATTCTGTTTTTATTGTTGTTCTGCAATATCCAGTCTCTGTTCCTGGGCAGGGGAAAGAAGAGTAGCAAATGAAGCAGCAGATCTTTTACACACAGCAACTTCTATATACACCACCAACAAATATTACGACACAGCACACAAGCAAGAAGTTCAAGATTAAATGCTGACAATTTTTCCTGACAATTATCAGCGTGCTTTAAGCAGCATCATTTCCTGTTTCGTGGTCAGACTTCTGGAACACGCTGCTCAGGAAGTGGTTAAGAAATGTCTACATCTTGTGCTGAAGGACGTGGGTCAGTGAGGTGATACTGGTGGTAGAAGGATGATCTTACAGGTCTCTTCCAATCTTGGTCATTCTATGATTCTGTATGAAAGTTTAATAAGGCTTTAGTGTAAACCATGAGTAATTTTCTCTGGAATTTTGCAAGGTTTGTGTTGGCTTTAATACCCTTCACACAACTTCTGTTAAGAAGATGATAATTTGTACTATTTATTTACCCCAAATAAAGTTTTCAAGGTATTCAAGCTCACATCAGTTCTAAGTGCAGGAGGTGCAGAACAGACATCTGCCTTCCAGGTCAGAACAGACTTCATGCCTTACCTCCACAGTTCTATGTAAGTAAGACCAATGACCATCATCACATCACACTACTAAACTACACCTGTAAGGTCTTACACATTCTACACATCCTGGGAAAAAATACAGCTAAGGAACCAAAGGATGTGACTTGTTAAGGGTGCATATAAAAACAGCTTCTCTGCTCAGTACACCTATATTATTAGCATTGTGTTAATGCTCTGCAGCTCAAAGTTTGCCAGCTGAACCCTGACCTCGGATTCACTGCTTACTGGCAATAAGAGCTATCAAGCCAGCTGTAAGAGCTGATTAAGCTCTACACTGTTCCTCAAGCAACTGAAGGAAGCTTCACAGAATCAAGGAATGGCTGGGGTTGGAAGGGACCTCAAGGATCATGAAGCTCCAACCCCCTGCCACAAGCAGGGCCACCAACCTCCACATTCAATACTAGACCAGGTTGCCCAGGGCCCCATCCAACCTGGCCTCGAACACCTCTAGGGATAGGGTATCCACAGCTTGTCTAGCCAGCTGTTCCAGCACCTCACCACTCTCATAGCAAAGAACTTCCCCCTGACATCCAACCTCAATCTCCCTTCCCTCAGCTTCAAACCATTTCCCCTTGTCCTGCTGTTATCTACCCTTTCCAAGAGTTGACTTCCCTCCTGTTTGTAGGCTCCCTTGAGGTACTGCAACGAGGTCACTCTGCAGCCTTTCCTCCAGGCTGAACAAGCCCAGCTCCCTCAGTCCATCTAAGCACAAGCCAAGGTCACTGGCGCTGCACACGGCAGGGGAACACCCCCGAAATCCCCCCGCCCTCCCACACAGCTCAGAAGCCAAGCAGGGCTTAACTTGAAGCCGCAGCCGGCCGCTTACCGCTGGGGGCCGCCGGACACCCGCGCTGCTGACTTCCGTGGGACCCGACGGCGCTCCTGCAACGACACAACGGCGAGTGAGGGCCGGCCGTACCGCAACCCCACAGTTCACCCCCCTTCCCCTCCTCTCCCCCCCTCCCCCATCCCGCCCATCAGCCCCACGCAGCTCCTCGCCCCCCCTCACCCGCTGCACGCAGCCGCGCCCCCCCCGCACGGATCCTGCTCCGACGGCGGCGCCCGAGGTGACAGCCCCGCTTCGTGAGTCACGCCCATAGCGAACGGCCGAGCCCGGAGAAAGCGCCGGGATCCGAACCCGCGGAGCTCCACGCAAACGCGGCCGCCCCTACAGCGAACCGAGCGCCGACTGAGAGCGGCCGCGAACCTTCCAGAACGTCACTCCCCGCTTACGTAACGGACGGAACGGCGCATGCGCGGGCAGGGCGCCGGCTACGCGCGCATGCGCACTGCGCGCGATCGCCCGCTTCTCCCCCTCCCTTCCCGTACTGCGGCGCATGCGCAGAAGTCCCCGCTCGACGGCCTCCCGCGCTCTACGCGCCTGCGCACTGCCGGCGGGAAGCAGCAGCTGAGCATCGCGCCTGCGCACTGAGCGCGTCGGCGGAGCGTCGGGCGGCGGCAGCGCTGAGGTGAGCGGCGGCTCCGCGCCTCCCGGGGTGCCGGCCGGGCGGCGGGACCGGGCCGTTCTCCTGTTGGAAGCATTGAGTTGCGGCTATTAAAGCCGCGGTAGATTTTTCCAGTGACGGAAATGTGATGTTTTGTTGTTTTCTTGCGTTCCTCAGAGCGTTGAAAGATGTCCGGCTTCCTGGAGAGCCTGAGGTGCTCGGAGTGCGTGGACTGGGGGGAGAAGCGGAACACCATCGCGTCCATCGCCGCCGGAGTGCTGGTGTGTGGCTTTTAGCACCGAGCCCCACGGCACAGCGCTGGGGATGGGAAGGAAGGCTCCCATCCCCACGTTCACACGGTTATGGGGCACAGGGACCCCAGCCCAGCACGCAGCCCTGCCCTGGGCCGGCTGCTGAGAAACCTGTGGGTGTCAGCAAGGCCTTGGTGCTGCCATCCCTACAGCAGGCCTTGGGGAGCGTGGGGTGGGTGAGTGGAGATGGGCTGAGAACTTACAGAGGGATGCGGACAGGATGGATGGCTGGGCTGAAGCCAACGGGATGAGGTTCAGCATGGCCAAATGTTGGGTCCTGCATTTTGGTCACAACGACCCCAGGCAATGCTACAGGCTTGGGGTAGAGCGGCTGGAAGACTGCGTGGAGGAAATGGACCTGGGGGTGTTGATTGGTGCTCGGCTGAACGTGAGCCAGCAGTGTGCCCAAGAAAGCCAGTGGCATCCTGACCTGCATTAGAAATAGTGTGGTCAGCAGGAACAGGGAAGTGATTGTCCCCCTGTGCTCTGGTGAGACTGCACCTCCAGTATTTGTCCAGTTTTGGGCCCTCACTGCAAGAAAGACAGTGTTCCGAGAAGGGCAGGAAAGCTGGTGAGGGGTCTGGAGCTCAGGCCTTATGAGGAGCGGCTGAAGGATCTACAAGTGTTCAAGGCCAGGTTGGATGGGGCCCTTGGAAGCCTGGTCTGCTATTAAATGTGGAGGTTGGTGGCCCTGAATGTGGCAAGAGGGTTGGAGATTGATGATCCTTGAGGTCCCTTCTAACCCTGGCCATTCTGTGAAGGAGCTGGGATTGTTCAGTATGAAGAAGAGAAGGTTCAGGGGAGACCTTATTGCTCTCTATAACTACTTGAAGGAGGTTGTAGTGAGCAGGGGGTCAGCCTCTTCTCTCATTGTAGTGAGCAGGAGGTCAGCCTCTTCTCTCATATAACAGTGATAGGACAAGAGGGAATGGCTTCAAGCTGTGCCAGGAGAGATTCAGGCTGGATGTTAGGAAATACTAGTTCTCTGAAAGAGTGGTCAAGCACTGGAAGGGGCTGCCCAGGGAGGTGGTGGAGTCACCGACCTTGGAGGTGTTCAAGGAACGTTTGGACGTTGTGTTGAGGAATATGGTTTAGTGAGAGCTATTTATGATTAGTGGATGGTTGGACTGGGTGATCCTGTGGGTCTTTTCCAACCTTGGTGATTCTATGACTCTATGAACTGTCTGGCAGAGCTCAGACCTCAGGTGTTCCCTGGGGTCAGTGCTGCGTCTGGTCCTGATCAACATCTTCATCAGTGACCTTAATGAGGGGATAGTGCTGATGGTAAGAGGCTGGGAGGAATGGCTGACACACCTGAAGGCTGTGCTGACATTCAGGGAGTCTTGGACAGACTGGAGAGCTGGGCAGAGAAGAACCAGATGGGGTTTAACAAGAGTATTGCACTTGGGGAGGTGTCCAGGTCTGGAGCCCCCAGTACAAGAAAGACAGGGAGCTGTTGGAGAGGGTCCAGAGGAGGCCACAAAGATGATCAGGGGACTGGAGCACCTCCACTATGAAGACAGGCTGAGGGAGCTGGGCTTGTTCAGCCTGGAGAAAAGAAGGCTGTGGGGTGACCTCATTGCAGTACCTAAAGGGAGCCTACAAACAGGAGGGGAATCAACTCTTGGAAAGGGGAGATAACAGCAGGATAAGGGGAAATGGTTTGAAGTTGAGGGAGGGGAGATTGAGGTTGGATGTCAGGGGGAAGTTCTTTGCTATGAGAGTGGTGAAATGCTGGAACAGCTGGCTAGACAAGCTGTGGATGCCCTATCCCTAGAGGTGTTCAAGGCCAGGTTGGATGGGGCCCTGGGCAACCTGGTTTAGTATTGAATGTGGATGTTGGTGGCCCTGCCTGTGGCAGAGTGGATGGACTCGATGACCTCTAGAGGTCCCTTCCAGGCCCTGCAATTCTGTGATCTCTTGAAGCAGCTAAATCATGGAGTTTGTGTTTAGCCTGTACCTAACTAAGCTGACAGCAGAGGCAGTCACGCTGTAATTTATGGGTTATTTGGTCAAAACTTTTCTATCTGTGTTTTAAACTATAGTACTTTTGCTTTTTACAGTTTTTTACAGGTTGGTGGATAATCATAGATGCAGCTGTAAAATACCCTACCATGGAAGACTTCAACCATTCATATCATGCCTGTGGGGTTATAGCCACCATTGCATTCCTAATGTAAGTGTAACATCTTGATCAGAGCTGTGCACACTTAAAAATTTGGTGAAATTCAGAATTTTTTTTTTGAAATCTAGTCTTTAAATTTGGAGATAACTGAAAGTAACAAGTCAGGGTCTGAGTGTTGCTAATATTACAGAATGCTTTGGGTTTAAGGGGTTTTAACAATCACCTAGGTCCAACCCCCACCCCCTCCACCATAAGCTGGGACCAGGCTGCCTAAAGCCCCATGCAGTTTGGCCTTGGGCACTGCCTCTGTGCACCCACAGCTCTGGGCAGCAGTGCCACGGCCTCATTACTCACTGAGTGATAACATTTCTTCCTAATATCTCATCCAATTTCCCCCTTCTAGCTTAAAACCATTCCCCTTGTGCTATTCCTACACTCACTGAAAAAGGGTTCCTTCCTTTCTTATGGTGAGGCCCCAGAGCTGAATGCAGCACTGCCCTGTGGTCTCATGAGAGCAGAGCAGGGGGGGAGAACCGCCTCCCTCGAGCTGCTGGTCATGCTTCATTCGATGCAGCCTAGGATCATGTGCCTTACATTTGCCTGTGGTAAGGAGCCATTAAAAATGGAGTAGCATACAGATAAAAGCATTAAAAATGGAGAAAAGCAGAGCAATGAGTTGAAGTTTTAGCATTGTTCCACATTCTGAAAAATAAAATGCGTCTAAGAAACGCATTACTGTCTAAATGAGAAGTTTCTCCTCCTGTTTTACAAATATTTTCCTTCTTGCTTTATTTATCTTTACCCTTTTTCATCCTGTTTTTCACACTCAGGATCAATGCAGTGTCTAACGGACAAGTGCGGGGTGACAGTTACAGCGAAGGCTGCCTGGGACAGACAGGTAAGTGGTGTGCACACAGAAATAAGTGCAGTCAGTAATCCTTGGAAGAGCTGTAATAGCTGTACCAGGGTGTGCACTGGTTTATGTGCATAGCTGGAGTTGGTCACATAAGGTGCTCTGAAACTAAAGCATCTTGAAAGTTACTGGTGTCTGTATTCAGGGATGGGCACAGAACATCCATGTGTCTTTTTTAAGGTGCTCGGATCTGGCTCTTCATTGGCTTTATGATGGCTTTTGGCTCTCTGATTGCTTCCATGTGGATTCTGTTTGGAGGATACGTTGTTAAAGGTAAGATACAACATGGCCTGACTCTTTCTAGTTCTTCCCTTTCCGTTTTTTTTTCTTTTTTCTAACGTATGGAGAATTTTAAGATCCCGTTTCTGTTATTTAAGCTTTTGTCATTCTGTTTTGTAGGGCACAAACCTTCCAGCTAGCCTTAGTAGAAACAGAGGGCTGAGTCACATGGGAGACTGCAATGAAATAATTGAACTGCTTATGTTATATAGGAATAATTCTGAGCAAACACCTCTTTACAGAATTAAAGTGACCAGTTTGGTGCAGGTTGTTCCCCAGGCCTATACATTAAGCCAGCAAACTGCTTGTAGAAGTTCACACCTTACTTTATGCTGTGGTAATTTTACAAAGACAAGTCTTGAGAAAGTCATAGAAACTGCAGCAGATTCCTCTTGGTGGGGACAAATCAGCAGACAAAAAGCTGCTGCTCAGGCCTGGAAATGAATTTCGTGCTCACTAGGGCACAGTGATTGGGTTTTAATATATGTTCTCTTTAGTCTTGGGCATTATTCAGTTCAGAGGTGATTTTCAGGGACACCTGGGCACACTGATTTCATGCCCACTCCAAACTGGGCATGCAATCCCACACAATAATGACAGTCTTCACGAGTGTTAGATCTGAATGCACATATTTGATTATTGCTTCAGTTATTTGGAAAGCTGAATAAGTGAGGAGGAGGCACAAAAGCCATTGAAATTATTTTGCAGTGGGGGTAACAGATGGGAGGGAACCATCTTGTCAGAGAACGAAACAGATGCAAAAGATGCACAGTGCTCTCTTAATTCTGAGAGAACAACCCATCAGATTTGTTCTGTGGTAGCAGCTGGACTCCGTTGTAAAATGGGGTCTCTTTGAAGAGAAGAGGACTTCTGAAAAATTAATGGAGTGTTTTGTTTTGTTTGCCTTTAGAGAAAGCAGTCGTGTACCCAGGAATTGCTGTTTTTTTCCAGAATGCATTCATCTTTTTCGGGTAAGCTTCTCATCCTTTGTTCATTTCTTACCTAATTGGTTTTTAACGATCAAAACCAAAGCTTGCTGCAGTCTGGGTTTTATTTCAGCTCTATTTTTTTGCAACTAGATGTGGGTGAATAAAATGCTGCTGAGGGCTCTCAGTGATCTGCCTGTGTAGGTTTTGTTGCAGGAACAGGACGTGGGTTCACAAATACTACAACTTGCTCCCAGAAATAACGTATTGAAAATATTATTTGGTATTTAATCTGCCCCTTACGTGCTCATATGCCTTTCTTGTTTCAAACAGAGGACTGGTCTTCAAATTTGGCCGCACAGAGGATCTGTGGCAGTGAGCACACTGATGGAAGTGCATTGGCCATGTCATTTTTTTAACTGTGTATTCTGGAAATTTTGTAAAACCATTTTGTATACGGTGCCCTTCAATTGTGTCTAAAGGTAAAACATGGAGAAGTGAAATCATCGCACTGAAAATCCTGGTTGTTTTTTTTTTTTTTTTTTTTTTAAGGAAAAAAAAATACCCTAAAAACAGTTATATTGATTTAAATGTTGTAATGTTTCTGACATGCAAAACTGCTACAAGTAGCAATGGAAGTCACTTTTGTACGATGTTTGCTATAAGTAAATAGAATAGTGGAGGATTAATGCATTTAACCATTTAATACTTTCTATGATATTTACAACCCAAGTCCTACTTGCTTTAAAACAAATTTTTAACATATATTTATTAAGTATTTCCTATATCTGGACAATATAAACAGTTCTTCACTTTCAGATTTGACTGGTTTGTGTTTTTTCCTGCATGAAGCTGTGC
The DNA here is from genome assembly GCF_987193195.1 of Phasianus colchicus. Taxonomy (NCBI): domain Eukaryota; kingdom Metazoa; phylum Chordata; class Aves; order Galliformes; family Phasianidae; genus Phasianus; species Phasianus colchicus. The sequence goes on along the minus strand of NC_143459.1, from coordinate 3,325,532 downwards.
TGCTGTGGACTGTGTTTTTCCCTGAGTGTTTAATACAATGACTGTGAGGGTAGTGAACAACTCACTGTTGCTGCAGACACTGTAGAGACACAGGTTCAAATTATGTACTGGTTCTGGCTGTAAGGAGCTCATCCACAAAGCTTGCTGTAAACTTAATTCCTAATCACAATAATGAGAAGGAAGAACACTCTCAGCTGGGAGTTAAACCAGGGACAGGGCCTGCAAGAGAGATTTCTGATCCATATTCATTTGAACTCTGAGATACAAGAGGAGCAGTTTTGCCCCATCCTATACACACATCTTGGTTACATGCTCAAGAAATCAGGGAGCAAAGAGATGGGAAAGAAACAGAAGAATGAAATACTATTCTTTACCACCACTCCTGCTGGAAGACAGCAGAAGCACGTAAGAAGTTATGTTCATTGGGTTGCTGGAATGTAAGGAACTGAAGGACGCAAGTTCAGCCTGGATTACAGTATTTCCAGGGCAGTAATGTGCTAAATGTGTGATAAGGAAGCATATAAACGTGTAGATATCTGTGCTGAATGGCACTGTCAGCTGGTAAAAGCTGCATGCAGCTGATAAATAAGTAGATCGCTGGCTATTTTGTGAAATAAGAAACAGTGACACTTCCTCTACAAGTTACTTGGAACTCTGTCTCAACTTCCTTTAATTGCAGTGATCTGCTTTGTTTATTCCCTAATGAATTAATTAGATGTCAGCAAACATTGCAGCAAGCATCAAATACTCCATCTCTTGTTTTCAGTGTTACAGTTTGCCTCATTCCTTCATTTTTAAGCAAGTGTGATGAGTAAATAAAAACAACCAAGGTTCCACTTCTTTAATTATGTAAGCAGTTAAAGAAAAAAATGTCAACTATTTTGAAATGAAGAAAAAGCTTAGGACCACCATCCATTTAAAAACACGTTTGCACAGCATCCTCTGACTGAGCAGGCTGTGCCTCATGCACCAAAGCCCCTGCATGTAGAAGTACTCTACAAGCACGTATCTGCTTTACTTCATTTAAATCCAAGGTAAGGCCTTTAGCTGGCAGTGTTTAAGGAATCGTTTCCAGATCTTTTTCCAGGCTGACCACCCCCCAGTGAAACCCAGGAGGTTCTGCTTGTCATTTCTTGCCATCAGATCTTGCAAATTTTGGCTGAGCCAAGAACAGATTTTTCTGGTAACATGATTTCAGTCTGGCACAGTGTGGAGTTCCGGCTGTGGTCTGGCTCAGTCATCAAATCTTTGCTTAACAAAGCCTTCAACAGAACTTAATTGAACTTATAAATAAGAACTTCAGCACTTCACTAGATCAGAACAAGTGTGTATTGCACAGATTTGGACTTTTAAACTTCAGAACTAAATACAGCTTTAAAAGCTTCCAAGCATTTTAATTGATAAGCCATGACAGCAGCTTTCTGTACACATACTACAAAAATATTTAAGGTAAAATTGTCAAAACAGAAAAGAAAATGGGTTATACGTTCTCCATCTGTAAATATATGTGCTGATTGTTCAGAAATAATGAACATTTTGTTGCAAATTTTTCACGTGTCCATTGGGAAGGCTTTTTTAAGTGTGCTAATAATTAAGTGCTGTTTCATCATAGTTACTCATTTTCTCTAGTGACAAATACAGATCTTGGTCAAGTCTTCCACTTGGGTTCATCCATTCAAAATCCAACAGCCAAATGAGGAAACTGTGAAGACAGACATTCTTGAATCAGAACTTTTTATCGATCAACATTAAATCAACACATGGAAGAGGTGATGCAGAACCTTAGCAGGAGCTTATTTCAAATTCCATGGTTCTGTAGAGGATCACATTCAGCACCTAAATGTGCACAAGGTCTGTGTTTATGCACTCAACACCCAATGAAGGCCAGGAGTTTTCATAAAAAGAACCTTCCATCCATAGAACTGCCTTGTAAAAACCCTACTCTTTGACACTCCAAGGAATGTCTGAGCATGTATATTGTGTGTTACGTTTAGCCATGTGCCCACCAACAGGAATGCTATCTGAAGAATGCATACATTTATAATATTCAGGCTTCAGACAGCTGAACAAAGAGGGCATTCAAATGTACCCTGAAATGGATGCTATGTATACTGCCACCTGGCTAATCTTACATGGAAAAGAAACTTACCTCCCAATACATCTGGTCTTCAAAATACTTGGAGACAGGGATGGGCTTCAACAGTTTGAGGTTTAGGATTAAACCTAGTTGTAAAAACGCATATATTGGATATACATCTACACATGTATCATGGAAAGGGGAAGGCTGTGTAACTGAAGGCTTCTTGATAACACACATCCAAATGTAACATAGACTAAAACACAACATCAGAACAAAACACTTCAGCAGAGCCCTGTGACTCAAACTGACCTTAAGTACAGAGAAGCTTATAGGTAAAAATCCATTAAACAGCCTACCAGATTCTAAGGATACATGAAAAGTCTTTAACTTCTCACACGAAAGCTGTGTGTTTAAAGCAGACAGGCTTAGCAGCACTGTTAGTTTGGGTTTTCAGTACATGTAACCACTGAATGATTGTTTTAGTTGATCGTTTTTTAAAAAAAACTCATTAGCTGTTAACTACACGTGAGCTAATGCAAAGTTGCAGATCAATTAAAGCATTTTAAAAGATCATTTTAGAGTATATTTTACAGCAGTTTTCACCTCAAACCAGAATTAGAAGCTTTAGAACAACTGCAGCTGCCATAAAACCAACAGTATGTCATGTGAGGAACACATGAGCCTTGATGATCCCAAACCCCCAGCAACCAAAGGAGCAGTGTCTGCCTCGTGCAAGCTGCTGATATGAGTGGAAGTCTGCAGATTTACAGCAACTGGCCTAAAAAATGAGAAGATCCAGGTAGCATTTTTCTGTCACCAAGACTACACCAAAACGTAAATGTATTTTCATCCTCACACATCTCATGTCTGTAAACTGAAGGCAGCTGTTAAACATCTGCAGAATAAATTTCACCAATGAAAAAATGTTGCTGGTAGGTTACGTTGAATACATCTCTTCTTCAAAGCCTATCCAGGAAGAGTCCTTGGTGTTCAAGTTTCCAACTGTTTCTTCTACATAAATCCTTGTCCACAGAAGCACACATTAGCACCCCAGTTGCACTGGTGTCTTTTGGCAAAGGACACTGACACAATAACAGCTGCAGTAGGAAGACACAGCCCTTGCCACAAAGGAAAATGTGGAAGATGTTACTGAAACACGTTTTTCATGCTTACCTGTAATAAGACCTGTTATCAAGGCAACACTGATGGTGAAACAGGAGGCACCAATGTTCAATACGACCCTGGAGCCAATGCTGAAAAGCAAAACAAGTGTTTCACCTTTGACAGTTGCTGACTCTAACATTCAGCCTGTGGATGTGTCTGCCCCAAGTGGTCCCTGTGCACGGATCTTCTGTCAAAACCTCACATCACAATTCCCATTTTCAACTCTTTATACAGCTGCAGTTGGATATTTTAAGAGAGCTGAGCAGAAGCCTACAACCAAGTTCTGTTGCACTGTGATTCATTCCTGTGTAAGCTGAGAAAACCAAAGAACTTCTTGTATGATACAACATGGGCTTGATTTGTGAAAATGAGATGTTTTTGCCAGGTCATGACATTCTATGGAGAACTATCCTTCAGTGAGCCCTTTGTGTGGTGTTCCCCCAAGCATATTTCCAGTTGGGTGTCCAGACTGGTGTTAGCCCTTGCCTATATGCTAAAGACTCTTTTGGATAAAATTCATCTTTTTTTTTCTCCCTTGCTGTAATAGTATACAAAGCTTTCCCAAAACATCTGGGAAGGATGCATTTTCCCAGCCTTCACCTCCTATGTACACTGCTCTTAATATAAAGGACCAAATTTAGAACTAAAACCTAACATAATATGATTTATCTGTGAAGACTTCCAATCCTTCTGTATTTATGAGAATTCCACTCAGGGCACCCTCCAGTAATATTAGATAAACTTATTATACTTAAGGGCAAACATTTATGTACCTTGGTAATTCAGTCTGGATTTCCATTACCCAGAAAATAACTTGGGCAAGAGCTCCAAACACAGCAGGCAAACCAAACGTGAAATGAACTCCAGATGAATCATGAATCTTGAGAGTAGGGTGCAAGCAACTCTGGGAAGAGGAAAAAAATTAAGTGATACACAAGAACACAAGTTGATAACTGGACACTGTCTATCTTAGAGCTAGGAAATTAACTTCGGTCTCTTAACTTGCAATCCCACATCTTGGTCAAGACTTCAGGTTTAATCTTCTCAAAAAGAGGTTTATGTTGAGGTATGTCATATTGGAAAAATAAATAAGTTTACAGGACTTATACAAAAAGGAATTTCAGGCTTTTGAGTGTTACCTGTAAACAGAGAGATCCTAGTATGCTTATCACACTAGCAAGGAGACCCAAAATCATTGCAATCCAGGGATACTCGATACTGTCTGCTGCATAACCAATAGTAATCCCACCAGCTAGTGCTGCACTGTGGATATGAGTCTGTAAAACAAAGTAATAAAAACAAAGAGAAAATTCAGTCATTGCTTGTTCTGTAGCAGTACATTAGGTTGATTTTGGACTTCTGTGTACTGTAAGTTACCATCAGAGAATACCATTTCTCACTTACAGATTCTTCAGTCTTCTGCTTGGCAGCCTAATGATGGCTGCCAGTTTGAAAACTCAGATTTGCTTTTATTTAATAGCTATTATTCCCTTCAACGTATTACTGAGAGTAACAGAACAACAGTTTTTCCATACCATCATTTTCCCTCATGTCTTACCATCCTGAATTTTCCATCCTTTGTGATCAGACCAGACAAGGCAAAGGCAGTTACAGCACTTACTGCAAGTGCTAAGCAGGTGTTAAAGATCACTTTATCCTTTTCCTCAGCCAGTGCAGAGTTGAAGCTTGGCCAGAACACCCAAAGAAAGAGAGTGCCTTGGAGACAAAGACAAGCAATTACTATTACCTTCCCTAAAACACAGTATATCTACCATAGGCTGTCTCTGGATGGTTCCAACCCCTATTTTTGCATTCATTTCAACTTCCTCATTGTGACCAAAGAGTAGTTCCTGTCCTTTGCAGTGCAGACAGCCCCAAGAGCTGGCTGCTATACCAACATCTTCCCCAGAAACATGGTATTGCACACAGCACTGCAATGTCATACGTACAGCCAGATCATGTGCCTGCCTGTATCCTGTTCCCCACCTTTCAGCAGGTTTTTATCTTACCACTCACAGGACTAGGCAGGGACTGCACTTTCATATCATTGTACAGCACCTTGATGTAGCAAACGGCATTTCAGCCCCAGATGGGAACTCTAAGCACTACTGAAGTACAAGTCATAACTTCAGCGCATGGCTCCCTGACCAAAATGTCCATACAAGCCCCAAAGGGACAACTTAATTGAGAGAGGGCAGCAGTTAACCTGCAGTTATGCTTTCCTCCTGCTCTCACTGCAATCTCTTTTCCCAGCTGCAACATTAAACCAAATGCCTCACCCAGCATTGACAGTAAGTCCGATTTTGGAGTACTTGCATTCTTCTCAGCCCTTGGTGGTGGCTCAGAGAAACGTGAGGAGACAGCCAGACCAAAGTATGCCCCAAACAGGTGAACATGCATCATGCTTACAAGATATGAAGCCTGTATCAATAGAGTAATTACATTTGTAAGCTATCTTATGCCACAGGAACTCTTCGATGCAGATTCTGACATAGTTAACTCATGCAACCTCCCTATGAAGAATTTGTCAAAACAGTCACTTGGTTTATAATTTAAGTGTGGGTTTTTAATGCCACATTAATTTATGCGAGCTCACTGTAGCTCATAAACACACAGTTCATCTACAAAGAGCTTGGAGTACCTTTACACTGTGTGTTAAATGCAGCTCTGCCTCTGCTGTCCACAGTGAGCTCGTGTATCAGTCAGTAGAAACAGCAGTGTTTCAAAGGCTCTGTGAAACTTTCCCTCCTGTTACTGGAAATCATACTACTGTACCTTCAGGATATACATGTTGATCAATTTGCTCATACAGAAAACTACTATCTCTACAACTGTCATCACAATTGATTGCATGGGATTAATCTTCCCAAGAACAGCTCCAATGGAGATGACCACAGCAACCACGTTCATAGCAGCTTGCGTTATGCTGTAATGAAAGGAAGGAAAGGAAAGAAGAGAAGAGAAAAAAAATACAATTGCATGTCAGGACCATATTCAGGCAATGAAGAAAGAACAACAGACAGCAAAATGCACTTAACCCTCCAAAAAGTCTGCAGATGACCATGCTAATTCACAAAATGGTCATTGCAGCGAGGCATTACCCCAGAATAAAAGGCATCAGCAGCTCCAGGTGATTCTAATTCTAACAAGAACTAATTACCTGTGCAGACTACCTCCCAACATTCCTCCTGTCAGGAAAAGTGATACATTCTCCATCAGAATGGAGCACTGGAAGCCAAGTAGGATGATCAGGAGGTTCAATCCCATGCTGCTAAAACTGTATCGTTTCAAAAACGTCAGGAAAAAACCAAATCCAATAATCAGCATGTGGCTGACATCCTGCAAATCTGTGTGACAGAAAAGAGCAGAAGAGCACTGAAGTGATTCAAGCAGACTGGTTTTAAAAAAATGACAATTAACTAAGAAATCTTTCTGTTAAAAAATGGGCACCATTATTAACTAGTTTTAAAGAAACCCAGAGCTTTCTTTCTCTTCCATAAGAAAGCAGAAAGATGATACCATACTCAAAGTTAGTTTTACAATTGTTTCACATGCTGAGACCTCACCAGAGTTCTGCACTGAGAGCAGCACTGCCTGTCCTCAGAAGTTTGAATTTATACACATAGAGACAGCAGAAAACAGATGAGCAATGCAATTTCTCTCACGTATGACTTTGTTGACTGTCTTTGCTTTCATATAAATAATGACAAAGAATACAAGCAGGGCAGCAGAAGGGCAGCACAAACGTTCTCACTAACAAATACACAAAACCATCCATCCCAACTCTACTGCAATGCAAAATAAAAGCATGCATTCAGTCCTTCCTTTCATGGCAAGGTGAGCAGTCTTACCTGAGTAGGTAAAGAATGTAAGCATGTCTGAGAACAAAAAATAAAAGACGACGAAGACAGCTTCCACAGAAATGATCAACCACGGCACGCTGCATCGGAAGCTGAGGTAAGTAGAAGGCATTGTGCACCAGATGATACTTAGGCACAAACACCTTAATACTTTCTTCTATCAACAATGTTTGTGTCAGCTCAAACCAACAGTTAAGGAGGGGGGAGGGGGAATAAAAGAGAGATAAAAAACCCAAGAGGCATTGGCAACGAACATTCCTTATCTGGTGCACGTCAGGAGCCCAAACTTAGCTGACATGGACTAAACTCAAAAGTACTCACAAACAGAACCATGCCAAATGGTCGATCCTGCAATTCTGCAGGATACCATCCTCACAGTGGTCCAGCTGCTGTGGCTCCTCACGTATCAGCTGAACGGCGAGAAAAACATGCAGACATGCAGATTCACAGCCGTGGGATGCTGAAGCTCACGCAATATCATTATTTCCTTATATTGCTTATAGTCCAGACTGTAGTCCAGACCTGAGGCCCTCCACCACTACTTCAGGAAATGCCCTGCTGAGATTCTGATTGTGGTTCTCAGCTTTGTTAGGCTACAACCCAACACCCACATCCCCATGGGTAACCCCAGGCCTGGAAACTGCAAGCAGACGCACTGCAGGCTTTTAACTGAGAACCAACCTGATTGCTTCAGACCTGACCTGCATTCAGAAACGCATCGACTTCCATTGCCCCACCGTGGCTACGAGGCACCCAATGCCTTGAGGGTTCTCAGCCTTTAGGTTGGCACATGCTTTTTCTTTAAATAAGCAGCCACCAAAGCGAACGTTTGGGGCACACAGGCAGGGCTACATGGCAGAAGCTGTTATGTCCCATGGAAGATCTGCATCCAGCTCCTTTCTGGGGGGATTTGGTGGCCATGTTGGGTAACTCAGACTTGACTCAACGTCAGCTGAGCTGCTATGGAACACCTACAAGGTGCAGAGCTGGTGGATGCAGTGACTGCGTGTGCTTTATCAACACATCTCCCATCTGCAGTGCAACCACCTGGGAAGCACGCTGAGGATTCAGAACTCCAGCCACCATTCTGCATGACTGAAACAAGCAAAAATTTATTATTATTATTATTAGTTTTGACATTTGTGACCAAGTCCCAAGTCTCCTGGCAGCACGAACACTCTGGTGGAACACACGCCGAAGGCCACAACGTGACTTTTTGCACAGGACACCTCCTGGGATCCTCCCGTCCCGCTGTAAATGCTGATTCTGGACTTTTTGCCTCAAATTCCCCCGTGAACCGAACAGGCTTTAACGCCACAGCAGGGCCGCGCTCCTCAGCCCGAACCCATCCACCCCAGTCAGAGACTACGCTTAGGACCCGCACGCAGCCCCGGCACAGGGAAGAAGCCAGGCGCGGTTCGAAGCCCCGCTCGCAGCCCGGGTGGCCACGCAGCCCCGCGTGGCTGCAGCACAAACTGAGGGCGGCGCCGCCCGTGACAAGGCAGGCCTAACCGGAAGGGGCGGAGACAACGGAAGTTCCGCTCCACCTCCGCTTCCCATTGGCTGAGCGCCCCTCCCCACTCACAGGCCCTGCCTTAGGGACGGGTTTCCCATTGGCCGAATGCTAGCAGCTTTCCTGGGCTCTGATTGGTCCGTTGCCAAACACCGTCCGTCTTTGGACCGATCGGAGACGGGACGGCCGCGTGGCCCCGCCCCTTCCTGCCCCGCCATTGGGCCGCTCTCCTGCCACTCTCCTGAACGTGTTTCTTCGCTGCAGTCGCTCCGCTGTTTGGTTTTCTTTTTTTTTTTCTCGCACCTCCTCCAGACCTCCTGAGAGGCGTCGGGACGGGGTTGCGTTGTTGCGGAAGAACAGCGCTCCCGGAGGATTACGATAGTGATTTGTCAGCGAGGTTGTCAATCAAGTGTGAGGGGCGGCCCTTCAGAGCTACGGTGACAGAGGAAATTAAGCCCTCCTTTTTCCGCTTCCGAATGGATAGCTGAGCTGTCCTTTGAGTTTTCCTCCTCTTTCCCATTGGGCAGCCTTGCTGTCAATCACAGCACGGGACGGGAACCAGCGCAGACGGGCAGTGGGCGGGAAGAGAGCAAGAACTGCTTCGCGATTGGTTGAAGAGCCGTCAATTCACAATCCGTGTTCTGCGACGGGCTCTCGTGACCGTCAATCAAGCGCGTGGGCAGGCCGTTCGGTGACGCGGGGCGGGACCAATATCGCAGCACTTTCATAGGCTTCCTCGGCCGTCCGTCTGCCTTTTTCCGCCTCCGATTGGTCGAGAGAGCCGTCATTCTTGCGTCACCAGCCGCCCGATTGGACAGCGTCGGGGAGGGCGGGTCGTTGCGCGGCGGCTGCGCGGGGGGACGCGGCGGGGAGGGACCGACCAGGAATTATTTTTATTTCTTTGTTTCCCGGGGTTATTAAAAAAAAAAAAAAAAAAAAAAAAAAGAAGAAGAAGAAAAAGAAGAAGAAGAGGAGGGAGGTGGGAGAGAAGAAAAAAAAAAAACAACACCGCAACAACAACAACAACAAAAAAAAAAAAAAAAAAAAAAAACCAAAAAGAGAAACGACGGCAGCCGCGCCGCGCGAGGAAGCCGAGGGCCGCATGGTGCTGCCGTGAGCGGGGCGGCGCGGGGCCGGAGGCGGCGGGAGGATGAAGCGGCGGAGCGCGGACTGCAGCAAACTGCGGCGGCCGCTCAAGCGGAACCGCATCGCCGAGGGAATCTACGGCAGGTAGCGAACGGCCGGGGGAGGGGTGGGAAAAAGGAGTGGGGGGGGGGGGTAACGCCGAGAGCTCCGCGGTTCCCCGGCCCGGCCGCGCCCCGCCCCCGCCCTGACAGCGGGCAGAGCGCGACATGGCGACCGCCGCCCCGCTGCCGGACCGCACGTGGGGAGCGGGGGGAGCCGCGGTGCTGGGCGAGGTGAGGCGAGGCGGGGCTGGGAAAGGACGGGGTGCGGCGGGGGGGGGGGGGGTCAGGCCGGGCGCGGGTGACGGCGGTGGGGCGAAGGGTGACGGAGCTGCGGTGGGAAACGAGCGCTCGGTGAGCCGGCAGGGCTGGTGGGGCGGGGGGGTCACCGGCAGTGGGGGGGGGGTTGGAAAGGAGCGGGTTGGAAGCGAGGGACGCGGTTACAGCGGTCACAGGTTGGGCTGCGTGGTCCGAATGGCTTTTTTCCAACCTTGCTGGAGGTGTAAAATCTATAAAAAAAACCAAAAAACTGACTTGTGAAAGTTGTCCCGTTTCTGCTTCCAGCCCGGCAGAGGTTTGGCTGTGCTCTCAGTGCGGACCCCGCACGCTGCGGTGTTTGCAGCTCTGTTTGTGTTGGGGTGGTGCTGCTCTGCTCCTCTCCCATCCCTGCTGGGGAGGAGGGAGAGCCTTGGTTTTGGCTGAGAAAGCAGCGCTTGGATTGTCACAGCGATGCCATCCGTCGCTTGGAAGTTCTTACGGTGGTGATTTGGAACAGTTTGAGTGGGAATCGCGTGCTGCCCATCGCACGGGGTGGGAAAAGGGGGGGAGAAAAGGGAGAGCTGGGAAAGGTGTGGAGCAGCACAGAGTGAGACCTGTTGGAGGTGCCAGGGCTTCTCCTGGAATGTTTTGTATCAGAAATGGGATTTGCAGCCTTTGTTTCACGTGGGGCTTTGAGGAGCAGAAGTACTGGGTGACTTGGAGGTGTTGTCCTGCAGAAAGAGAAGAGGAGCTGGTCTGCAGGCTGGAAATGGGCTGGGGGCATTTCCCTCCTGGATTTCTTTATTCCTTGTTTCTTTATCCTTTTTTTTTTTTTCCGTTTTGCTTTTTTTCCCTCACTTTCTCCCCATAATTTACATACGTCAGCTGTAAGGATAGAATTCCAAATCATTAAAATGACTCTGGTTACTGTAGCTATTTACTCAACTTATCTTAATTGCTGCCATCAGCTTACACAAACCCAGTAAATACAGTTATCAGGAGGCAGCATGGCAGTGATACAAACAGAGCAGCCAGGCTGAGCAAACAGCTTGATGAGCACACTTGAATCTTTGTAGGATTTGTGTTTGCTTTTTAATTGAAGACCAATCTTCCCACCCTTGTGCCAATCCTTCAGTGCACCCAGAGAGGGGTGAATGTGGCTGAGGGTTGCAATGCTGAAGAGTTCAGGAGCAGCTGCCCTTCATGCAGCCAACCTTCCCCAGCAAACACGCAGCAGCTGCCCTCCCTATCCTTGAAGCTGCTTTTTGCATTTTGGCTGCCATCATTTCCTGTCCTGCAGAATCCCAAGCTAATATTACGTGCAAAGCACAACGAAGACTTTGCATTACCTGTGCAAAGAACCTTGTGAGCCTTAAAACGTAACCATGCTTTCAGCAGGTCTCCAAAACCACCCAAGGGTTGGTGAGCGGGGCTCTGAAGGTCTCCTTGTTGTCTCCACAGTTTGCATTCAGAACTTTGCCTTATGCCTTTTCAGCTCTCTGTTGCCATCGTTTTGCAGTTAGCATCTTTTGTCTTTGGCGCTGCAGGTGCCTTAGGACTTGGGCTGTTCATTGGGGTGTTCGTGGCAGCTTGTTGTTGCTGAAGCAATTGAAGTTGACTTGTTGCTGCTTGGTTCCCACTCCTCATCCTTGATGTATTTTAAACCCCACTGCTTTGCTGCTGACACTGCTTGTGTGCTTCCATTGAGTCCCATTGGTGTACATGAGAAGAGGAGCCTTCCCACCAAAGCTCCATTCTGCTTTATTGCTGTGTGACCTCTGTGTAAAGGAGCTCCTGCTCACACCTGACCTCAATTCCCCTCTTTTGGTGTAAAGCTGCTCCCCAAAAAAGAATCCTCCTCCTCCAGCATTTTGCATGTGGGTCAGAAAACCGATTGCCCAGATTTTAGGCATCAGTGGGTGTCAGAACTGCAGGTGTGGGGTCACAGAGCAGCGCTGTGCATCAGCGTGTGGCACAATAGAGGCACCAGGGGGAGAAGCAGCGCTGGGAAGGGCTGATACAAAGCAGGGGGAGGGAAGGGGGGGGGGCTGCTGCTGCATTTGGGCTGTGGTTTTGTTCACATAGTCTCATTTGGAGGCTGTCAGTGTGCCTTTGTGGTGGGGATCTGTGTGCTTTCCTGGTGAGGATCCCCAGCAGCTGCAGCGTGCTGCAAATACACCCTTTTCTTTCTTTCTTTCTTTTTTTCCTAAATGGATGTATTAATTTGAACGTGGATATGTTTAAATTTACCCCTTTGACAGCTCAGCATCGAAACGCTCTTCCCAATGGCTGTAGTGAAAGGCTTAAAATATACCTCCGTGTTCGTGCTGGGCAGACAATGAGGGAACAGCTGCGGTGTGAGGAGGGGGAGGCAGAAACATCTCAGCCCCGAGGATGGGGGAGTGCAGAGCAGGAGAGCAGCACTGCAGCTGTGGCAGTGTCTCTGTTGGCCAGGCTTTGCTTTGTAGAAATACGTTGCAAAGCAAAAGGGAGCTTGAGGCCGAGCGTCTGGTCAGAGCAACACGCCTTCAGTGCTGCCACAACAATAAAAGTAAGTCAGCTGTGTTGGACAAGGCTTGATTTGAATGGAAGGCAACCCGTGGTCTCATTATTTGGTATGAAATCTTCTCTCCTGTATTGCAGTTACTGACAGGTTTTATTCCTGACCTTTTAATTAATTAAAGCAAAAAGTTCATGAGTTCATACAATCGTTTGCTTTTGTTTTTAAATCAGCCTTTGTATTGGAGATGCTGACTGAGATCACTTTTCTTTTCTCTTGGCAGTACTTTCCTGTACCTGAAGTTCCTGGTGGTGTGGGCACTGGTCCTGCTAGCAGACTTTGTCCTGGAGTTCAGATTTGAGTATCTGTGGCCCTTCTGGCTCTTCATCAGGAGCGTTTACGATTCCTTCAGATACCAGGGCTTGGTGAGTACAGCACAGAGCTGCCTTCCCTTTGTGGGGAACTCCTGTGGGTGTCAGGGTAATTTCCACGTTCCATAGCTTGTTTAGTGGCACCGATGCTCACTTCCACAAAAGGAGCTGTCAGGAGGCAAGGTGACTTGTGCTCATCCTTCTCACTGTTGCCTCTTTAATCTGTGGCAAGTGGAAGTGGAACACATCCCTGTCAAATAATTCACTGCAGGCAGATAGCGTTTGAATTCCTGAGATAAGGGGATTTGTTTAGATCCCCCTCTATTAGAGCTTGCTTTAAGCCCTTGCCTGTTTAAATATTTACCACTTGGGGAGAGTAAGTGATGCTGCTGATTTTTATTTGTAGTAGAATCTAGTGATGATAACACTACATCAACACTGTATGGCAGTGATCTTCAAACAAAACCAGGTGTAAATGCAGCAGCTCGGGGACTTGCAGGAGGAGTGGCTGGGGCACAGATATTCTCAGGTTGTGTGTGTTGGCTCATGGTTGGACAGATCTGTCCTGCCTTCAGCCAGGCTGCTCTGTTTGGTTGGTCTGGGTGATCTTAGTGATCTCTCCCAACCCGAATGGTGCAGTAATTTCTTTACCCTGGGTATAAGTAACACTCATGTTTCTATGCTGGACTCACTGGTGATGTGTTGCTGGAATAATCTGAAACACTCTTCTTTCCCTCTTTTCTTTTTAGGCTTTTTCAGTATTTTTTGTGTGTGTAGCATTCACATCAAATATAATATGTCTGCTCTTCATACCAATACAATGGCTGTTCTTTGCTGCCAGCACGTATGTGTGGGTACAGTATGTCTGGCACACAGGTAGGTCATTGTTCTTCAACTAAAACATACAGATTCGAATATATATCTTAATTAATTCTTAGTAACATGCAGAGCCCCTCTTCTATTTGTTAGATTTGTTTTATTGTACTTTTTATACAGGTAAGAAATGTTCTTTTTGTTATCCTTGGTATCCTCATGCGTGCCTGATACCATCTCTCTTTGTACATCTTGTGGTTAATCATCACTCAGTGATTAACTGCTGGAACTGAAGGCCTGTGAGCAGGAGTTCCTGGCTTCAGAACACTCCTGCACAGCTCAACAAGTGCTGAGCAAACACAAGAACTCTGAAACAATACGATACCCTGCCCACTGCTCAACTAATTTGCTGTTTAATTGGGATATCACCATAGATCCCAATATATTTAATTCAGGAAGACACCTTGCTTTGCTTAAAGGCAGCTTTTGGTCCTAGGGGACCAAAAGTGTTTGGGACTTTGGTAATATTTCTGTGTTAGTCTTGAAGTCAGATGATGGGAGCTTGCAGGATAGCATGGATTGCTTCTCAGCTTGCTGGTGGAAGCAGTCATCTCCCTGACAGGTTAGTCATGGGTAATAATGACAGCGTGGGAGTTCATGGAAAAGGCTATGAACCAGTTGCTGCCCAATATAAAATAGGTTAAAAAAAAAAACAACCCCAAACCTGGGTTTATTTTTAGGGTTGTGTTAAGATGTCAGAGCGTTATCTCGAGCTGTACTCAGAGTAAAGGCAGCACCTGATGGGTCGGGTTGAACTTCAGCTGTTTTGCTCTGCTTCCCTGCAGCCTTAGGAATTAATCTTTCTTTGATGCTTATTTAAGTTGATGGGAATTTGCTCTTTTTTTTTTTTTTTGAGACAGTGGTGATCTTTTTAGGTAGTGCATCTACCTACCAGAACCATCCCTTGTAGCAGAGGGATTTTACCATAGCTTTCCAATTTACATTGAAGGAAGCAGTTCAAGAGAGACCAAAAGTAGAGAGCCCAATAAACAGAGCAAAGCAAATCACATCAGGGCCTCAAAATAGCACCCATAGCTCCAACCTGGAGACCTGTTTCCAAATAAGCACACAAGGCGTCGGCGTGTAGCCAAGAACCTGATGAAGTTTGGGGCACGGAGCTGTAATCGAGTTGTGGAATTCTACAGCAGCAGTAACACAGTCAGCAGTGGTGGCTTCCATTGACCAAGAGGGTTGAGAGCTGAGCTGAGCTGAGCTTTGCTTGGCTGCTGCAGGGAGGGATCCACGCTGTGCCCTCCGTTCCTCTGCCATAAGTGGATCCTGGAGCCCATCTGCTCAGTGCTGGGCCTGGCAGATCCCGAATTTGGGGTGGGAAAGCAGTTCTGGCTGTGAGGTTGGCAGCTGTAACATGAGCTCATCTTCTGCAGCTCCTTCCACTCGCATTCCTGGTCTATATACGGCGTTGTGCCGCGCTGTGCAGTTTGCTCCACCTCTGCTGCTTTCCACTGGTGCCTTGTAACAGCAATCAAACGAGATAACAGACGTTCAGAACCACCTTAAAGGCATCCTAGCTACTTTATCGAGCAAAAAACTTCTTACAATTCCATTTCTAAATGTCTGAAAATTGCCCGCTGTCTTTTGGAAACCTTTAAAAATGATTTCAGAATGTCTGCTGCTTGTCTTATGGTACTGAGGTGCTTCTCTCTCTTTTTTTCCTCTGTCTCTCCTTCCCTCTCTCCCCTCCATAGAGAGGGGTGTGTGTCTACCAACAGTATCACTGTGGATACTTTTTGTTTATATCGAAGCAGCAATTAGATTTAAAGATCTAAAGAACTTCCACGTGGACCTCTGTCGTCCCTTCGCAGCACACTGGTAAGTCCCCTTTGCTCATTAACATTTCTTATTAAGCATTTCTTATTAAACCAGAGGGATCCATACCCGGGTCTTTGGATGTTGGTTCAGGGTTTGGCCGTTTGATTCTCCCTCTCACAGCTGTCCTTAAGCATTCCATCCATAACGTGTGTTACACATTGACCACCTGTGGTTGTGCTGAAGGTATCTGTGATATTTTTGGAAGTTCTTGTCATCCATTTACAAATCCTGGACCTTCGTAATGAGTGGAAGGGAAAATATTTTCACTCGTGATTCATGCATTCCATTAAGATTTTCTCTAATGAGGAAGACCTCTCTGTCCAGAGGTGCACTTCTCTACCACAAGTTTGTAGTGTACCACAAGGCTGTGCTGGGTTTCATGTGTGTCCTCTTTTGTTCCTGGAGTGTTTGCTCCATTTCTCCATGGGACAGCCCTCATTCATTTGGCATCTGTCATTTTCATTTCTGTTGTCCACGCTGTGCCAATAAACCCCTTAAACACGATCTGAATTCTGCTCAGGTTACAAAAAACAGTTCAGGAGCTGTGAAGAAAAGCCTTTCTATTGCTGAATTAGATGCAGACATCTCAGCTTGTCATCAGGGTTTTCAAACTGGAGCTACAGCTGGCTTTGCTCAGCATCACAAAAGGAGCACTGGCAGATGCATATGCAAATGGTTCTTGCATTCTGGAAGCTTACTTAGAAATGCAGATTGCACGGTGCTGTTACTGAGCAAAGAGTGGGAAGACTTCCATGGTTAATGCAGTCATCTAGATGGGAGTTTTCCCCAGTGTAGTGAACACCTTCTGTGTTCAAAAAGCAGATTGGTGGTGCTTTGTTCCAATGCTTGCCAAAGATGATGTATTTTTATATGGAGATGTTTGCACGGCCTCTCAGGACCAAAACTAGGTTGCAGTTGGCTGTTACCTCCTGGAGAGATGCACGGCTGCACCTTGTGCTTGTCCAACAGCTGGCACTGCTATGCACCATGCAATTGTGTTGTTGTAATCATTTGTGTTACAATCAGTCCGTCTGTAACGAGCTGTAGCTTGGTAACAAACTCTCTACATCCTTATCGTAGCACAGCACAAAAGTTCTGTGCATCACTGCGTGAGAAATTGCAATTCAGATGTGCTCACAGCTTTGCAATTCATTAATTTACATTTGGAATAGTAAAATTGCTCTTTTTTTTTTTCTATCCCCCCATAGCATTGGTTACCCTGTCGTCAGTTTGGGCTTTGGCTTTAAAAGCTACGTCAGCTACAAAATGCGTTTAAGAAAACAAAAAGAAGTGCAGAAGGAGAACGAGTTCTACATGCAGCTCCTGCAGCAGGCACTGCCCCCGGAGCAGCAGATGCTGCAGCGGCAGGAGAGGGAGGCAGAGGAAGGTGAGCTGCACCTCCTGCTTTCTTGTGTCACCAGCACCTCAAAGTTCTGCTGCTTTCATCCTTGAGGAGGGCTGAAAGAAACCTTTCGTTTGGTTTGGTCTTGTCATTGAATCATAGAATGGCCTGGGTTGAAAAGGAGCACAATGCTCACTCAGTTCCAACCCCCTGCTGTGTGCAGGTCACCAACCAGCAGCCCAGGCTGCCCAGAGCCACATCCAGCCTGGCCTTGAATGCCTGCAGGGATGGGGCATCCACAGCCTCCTTGGGCAACCTGTTCCAGTGCCTCACCACCCTCTGGGTGAAAAACTTCCTCCTCATATCCAACCTAAACCTCCCCTGTCTCAGCTTAAAACCATCCCCCCTTGTCCTATCACCATCCACCCTCACAAACAGCCGTTCCCCCTCCTGTTTATACTCTCCCTTCAAATGCTGGAAGGTCACAATGAGGTCTGCCTGGAGTCTTCTCTGAGCTAAACAAGCCCAGTTCCTTCAACCTTTCCTCACAGGGAGGTGCTCCAGACCTCTGATCATCTTAGTGGCTCCTCCAAGAGCTTTCTCATACTGGGGTCCCAGCCCTGATTGCAGTACTGCAGATGGGGCCTCACAAGAGCCAATTAGGGGGGGACAATCACATCCCCTTCCCTGCTGGCCACCCATTTTTTTCTTCTTGGGTTTTGGGTTTGTCTTCTTTTTGCCAAGCAGACTCTCAATGATTGCCTTCAGCAGAAGAGATGGTTGTAGACACCATCGTTTTTCTTTGTGTCATAATATTGATTGATTTTTAACAAACTAATTTTTTTTTTCTTCTTTTATTTTGGTATTGCAGCCAAAGGATTATCTGAGATGGATTCCTCGATACTTTTGCAGCACAATGGAGGCATTCCAGCCAATAAAAAATTATCTGCAACGTTGCCAGAGCTAGAATATAGAGAAAAAGGGAAAGAAAAGGACAAGGATGCTAAGAAACACAACCTCGGAATAAACAACAACATTTTGCAACCTGTAGACTCTAAAATACAAGAAATTGAATATATGGAAAACCATATCAATAGTAAAAGATTAAATAACGACCTCGTAGGAAGTACAGAAAACCTCTTAAAGGAGGACTCATGCACTGCCTCATCCAAAAATTACAAAAATGTCAGTGGGGTTGTGAACTCCTCCCCACGTAGTCACAGTGCGACCAATGGGAGCATCCCTTCAGCATCTAAAAATGAGAAAAAACAGAAGTGTCCAAGCAAGAGCCCGAGTGCACATAAGGACTTAATGGAGAATTGTATTCCCAATAACCAGCTCAGCAAACCAGATGCGTTGGTGAGGTGAGTTTCACTGGGATGCAGTGTAACAGCCAAGCATTGGGTGTGTTTGGGGTTTTGTTGGGTTTTATTTTCTTAGTTGGTCTTCTAAGGGAGATGTAATTTATGATCATGTAAAGAGGACAGAAGTGGCTTGTCATGGGGTAAGCAGGCAGGAGGCAGCCTGCTGGGGTTCAGTTCCTGACTTTTGCCTCCCCTTGGCCACATAATCTTCAGCAAACAGCTTCCTGTGTCCCTCAGGATGTGGTTCTCACCGATCTCACAGGGTGTTGTGAGGCTTTGTGGGTGGCTGTGACAATTATTGATGAGGAAAATGTGGAGAATGCTCATTACAGAGCTCAGGACATGTGTCCTTGGCAAACATTCCTGAGTGATTTTTACATCTCCAGGGAATTCAGAGGGGTTCAGTGGTACCTGGGCAGGTTTTGCTTTCTCATCTGGTGGTGGGGTCTCTTTTTCCCCCTGAAATGTTTGGCTTTTGCTTTCAATTCACAAATACAGATGCAAAGTTATCAGCTGCCCTACGACTCCTTGAAGCGATAACTCGAACTTGCTTTGTGCATTACTGCTAACAAACCAGTTTAAATGCAGGCCACAGCACTTTAACAGAAGTGCAGAGCTGGGAGAAGTCACATCTTGATGTCCACTCACCTGAAGTTTGCCCTGAGGAGCTGCTAGCAATGGCACAGCACCCATAGAAGAACTGCAGTGCTGCATGCTCACATTGGCAACAGGGGCAACGAGTGAACAAAAGAAAGAACAGCTCTCTTAGCAAAGCACTGCAGGTCATGTAGAACTTTAGTTTTTGTAGCCAGGTGATTATGGAGGAGTGTAAACAAAGGGCACACCATTCATCAGTGGGTTATGAACAGCTGGAAGCAGCAGCCTGAGTTGTCTTTGCCTTTCCAAGGCAATAAGGGAAACGATCCATCTTGGAGGGGGCTGCTCAGTCATCTACTTTGTTACTGAGATCAGCAGTGATATGCAGCAGTGCTTAAGAAGAAAAGAAGCATATCTGTGTTTCTAGTAATGAGAAACTGAAAGAAATTGGCATGGGCTCTGTATGCACAGAAGACTTGCTTTTTTCCAGCAGAACATTTGGGGGCTGAAGATAAGCACATGGCTCACACCAGAGAATGCAAGAAGTGCACTTCTTTATTTATTTATTTTTTTAATGGGAAATGAACTTTTTTTTAATGAATTACCACTAATTTTGGCAGATCTGATGTCTTAATGAGAGAAACCAGGCAGGAAACGGTTGGTCCTTACATTGTGATGGATTATTGGCTTCCTAAATAGAGGAGGACACTTTCCTGCTGTCTGATTATCACAATGGAGCTCAAGGTGTTGAAGTAACTTGTTGTCCTTAGCATGAAGCATTCATTTGCTTAGTGCCATTATTGTTTGCCCACTATGATTTTCCTTCTACCTATGCATACGTATACAGTGTATTTTTTATTCATTATTTTATTTTAAGAGATTTATTTCAAACGTGGGGAACACAAAGGTGAGCTGGGGGCCTCTCATTACAAACTGCTGTCTCTATTTAACCCATTTGAGATGAAAATGTATTAATGAATAAGCTTGCATGACTTGCTAAGGCTGCAAGTGAGTGTATAGCAGATGCTCTCAGTTCAGAAGGAATTGAAAGTGAATTCACCGAGTCCTGAATTATGGATAACATAACACATGTACATTTTGTACTTCGAGGGAAAAACCCAACCATGTTTAGTGAGAACTCAGGAGTGCAGAGCATCGCTAACACAGCCTGAATTGGGTGAGAAAAGCAAAAATGTGCTCTTGTGGTCACCTGTCAGCCCTGGGGGTTTCTCAGCCTTATCAGTTTCGTTTGTGCTTGGAGGGAAGGAGGTGATTCCATCAGGTGTTCCACAGTGCTGCAGTCCATGGAGGGGAACAGAATTCCTGTGGGGGTTATGAAGAGTTTGCACAGCTGTATGTGGAGCTGTGTGTGCAGAGTTACCTAAAAGATGATGCAGCAAAGAGAAGCATCATTTCTGAATTGATCATCTGATGCACTGGAACCCTTGGGTAAGTGGGAAGTGCAGTCTGTTAAACTGAACGTTGTCTTTTAAAATTGTCTGCCTTAGGTTGGAACAAGACATTAAAAAGTTAAAGGCTGACCTGCAAGCAAGCAGGCAGATCGAGCAGGAGCTGCGTAGCCAGATCAGTTCTTTGACCAACACAGAACGAGGAATTCGGTCTGAGATCGGGCAGCTCCGGCAGGAAAACGAACTGCTCCAGAACAAGTAGGTGCTCTGGAAAGCTGTGTGAGATGGTTGCTGATGGCTGGAGTTTGCTGGAGGGGGAAATATTGTGTTAAGACTTGACAAAGTATAAGGTGCTTGCAAGAAAGCAAGACTCGCTTGGGATTTGTGACAGCAATTTATTCGTGGTAAGTGAAAACCTGTGCTAAACCCTGTACCTGGTTTCTTCCAGATTGCACAGTGCTGTACAAATGAAACAAAAAGACAAGCAGATGATCAGCCAGCTGGAGAAGAAATTAAAGGCAGAGCAAGAGGCCAGAGCCTTTGTAGAAAAACAATTAATGGAAGAAAAAAAGAGAAAGAAGTTGGAAGAAGCGACTGCTGCACGTGCTGTTGCATTTGCTGCTGCTACAAGGTATGTGGTTCTGCCCCAGAAGGGATATCAGCTCCAGAAAATGTCTCATGATGATGAATGCACTCTGAGTTTACAATGATCAGAGGGCTGGAGCACCTCCCCTGTGAAGACAGGCTGAGGGAGCTGGGCTTGTTCAGCCTGGAGAAAAGAAGGCTGCAGGGTGAATCATTGCAGCCTTTCAGTGCCTAAAGGGAGCCTGCAAACAGGAGGGGAATCAACTCTTGGAAAGGGGAGATAACTGCAGGACAAGGGGAAATGCTTTGAAGTTGAGGGAGGGGAGATTGAGGTTGGATGTCAGGGGGAAGTTCTTTGCTATGAGAGCGGTGAGGTGCTGGAACAGCTGCCCAGAGAGGCTGTGGATGCCCCGTCCATCCCTGGAGGTGTTCAAGGCCAGGTTGGATGGGGCCCTGGGCAGCCTGGGCTGCTATTATATGTAGAGGTTGGTGGCCCTGCATGTGGCAGGGGGTTGGAGTTTCATCATCCTTGAGGTCCCTTCCAACCCTGGCCGTTCTGTGGTTCATTCTGTGTTTCTGTGAGTTACCAGCTGTGCAGTGGCTATGCTGGCAGAGAGCTGTTGTGCCCTGCGTGGGTCAGTCCTCTCAAAACAGAATCTCCCCTTTCACTGGGGGCTGTGAATCAAGGTTTCATGCAGTGATGTTGGCCAAAGTGGCCTTTATGTTGCTCCTCAGAAATATTCTGCTGTAGCCACTGACTGCCAGTGCTCAGCACAGTGATATTTCAGTATTAATGCAGGTGTAAGATGGAATGGTTTTTAACATGAAAGTATGATGCAAGTGACAATGATTGCAATGATCCAAGTGTCTGGAAAGCATTATTTCAGCTTTTCTGTTCTCCATCGTTCATAAACGTTGCAGGCAACTTCCCAATCCTCGAGGTATAAAATTGGAGACTGTAAAATTGGAGGTGTAATATTGGAAAACCTCTGTGGAGTTTTTCATTATTGCCATAGGGAAAACCTCCTACTGAAAAGAACAAAGTTACCTTTCCTTTCTTATCCTTCAATACTGATAGTACTTTTCATGTAATAAGCAATCCCGGGCTGACAGCCTCCTGCTTTTATTCACTGTCTTCTCTTTTAATGCTTTTTTTGCAGAGGAGAATGTACTGAAACTTTACGGAATCGTATCCGAGAGCTGGAGACAGAGTGCAAGAAGCTGAGCATTGACATCAAGCTGAAAGAAGATCAGATACGAGAACTAGAAATGAAAGTTCAGGTAACAAGAAAGTGCCAGGGCTTAGAGCAGCATCACAGTGAGTGCTTTCAGAGCCTTGAGACTGCTGGATCTACACAAGAGGCAGTCAACACCTTCAAGAATTGGTCTCTTCAGATGCCTTTCTTGCGTGTCTTGTATCAGAGTTTGTAAGAAGATGGGGATAAGAAAGGTTATGGGTCTCAGCTCCACACCACTCAAATGTTTAAATGATTTGGGTTGGTTTTCTTTTCTCCAGATCAGTCATCAGGATAGACTGAAGAAGACATAATCCCCACTACACCTTATGTCCTATGTGAGGTCTTGTTGGCAGTCTGTGTTGTTTTAAATGTCACTGTTGGCAAGTAAGGAATTTAACAACAAAAAAACCCCCCAACCATTTAGAAATAGCCATTCCCAACCACAAGGTGACTGACTTCCATGCAATACTTGCTCCCTCCTTTTCACTTTTCTACATTTCTGGGTTTGCATCAGTTTGGTTAAATGTAAAAAGCATGCAAAGATGAAGAAATCCCTCCCATCAGACAACTGAAATAGCTTACAATGCAGTCAGTCTTTATTTAGTATAGCTTCAAACTTCCTGGTAAGGGATTTGTTCCCATTCTAGCTGCTTTTGTATTCCACAGCTTAGCTCTTTGTGCTTGCAGAAGAGCTCTGTGCAGCTCTCAGCTGGGAGGGATGGGTGAAAGGTCTCAGTGGTACAGAGTAAGGAGCTGAGCAGCAGGGGAAATGGGACCTTAAGTTCTTCACAGAGAGCAGTGAGGTGCTGGAACAGCTGCCCAGAGAGGCTGTGGATGCCCCGTCCATCCCTGGAGGTGCTCAAGGCCAGGTTGGATGGGGCCCTGGGCAGCCTGGGCTGGTGTGAAATGTGGAGGTTGGTGGCCCTGCATGTGGCAGGGGGTTGGAGATTCATGATCCTTGAGGTCCCTTCCAACCCTGGCCATTCTGTGATTCTGTGGACCTGCTCACTGCACTGTAACTGCCCTTTGTACAATATGGCTTTAATCATTTGTGTGATGGATGTAATATCACTGCAGGTGATATTACAGCGTCCTCAAATAACCATCATTTTAATTTGACTGTATTAATACCAGGCCCAGTAGTGTGCTGTAAGGAAGGGAAAGACTTCTCAGTCCATCTCATCCATGAAACCTACAGGAATAATATTTGTCCTCATTTCTCCTACAGGAACTGAGGAAGTACAAGGAAAATGAGAAGGATACGGAGGTGTTGATGTCAGCACTTTCAGCCATGCAGGATAAAACACAGCACTTAGAGAACAGCCTGAGCGCAGAGACGCGGATCAAGCTGGATCTTTTCTCTGCGTTAGGAGATGCGAAACGGCAGCTTGAGATTGCCCAAGGTAACAGAGTGGTGGGGAGGGTTGGAGATGGGGAATGTTGGGCCCCCAACCCAAGCCATCCTGGGATTTTCTCCATTTTTATAAATGGTTTCTTCAAAGCTGGAGAACTTCTTTGAAAGAGTTAGAAGATAAGATAGCAGTGCTGTCTGTTATCCCTGTCCCTCAATCTCCTGAAGCAAATAGACCAAAATGTGGGGGGAAAAAACCCAAAATACCCCCCGTCGGTAAGCAGAGAGGTGTCTGTAAGCAGAGAGTGCCACCAGGGGGAGCTTGGAGCCAGCATTTAATTCTGCTGGGCTGGCTGTTAGCTGGGCAGGCCCTGGAGCAAAAGGAAGGAAGCTCTCGGTTTAGTAGCTGTCAAATTTCCTCGAAGGAGTTCGTTTGCAGGGAGGCTTTCTTAGAATGAGAATCTTTTTTTTTTTTTTCTTCTGTGCTCTTTATGTACTTACATAAAGTGCTGTAACGAGTTTGTGAGCGTGGGGGTGGTGTAGAATATGGGGGGTGTAGAAAAATGGTGTGGACAGCTTTGGAAATAAGGAAAATGACGTGTTTAATAACCCCCCCGTGAGGTGGTTGTGACAAATGGGACAGTGCAGAGTAAAATCCTATTTTGGCACTGTGCAGTTGTGGATCCAAACAATGCAAAACAGAATAGAAGATCTGATTGTGTGATGTGGTGCTGTAAACATCACTCACTGACACAGAGGTGCAGCTGCACCGTGTCTGCTGTTGCTGTTAGGATATCAAAAAGCCAAATCCCTTCTGGGCGTTTGGCTTCAGCAGCTCATCACAGAAAGAACACTGGAAGGTGAGAAGGTGCAGCTGTTTCTCAGCGACGCTCTTTGCCATTTCAGGGCAAATCATTCAGAAAGATCAGGAAATCAAGGAGCTCAAACAGAAGATTGCCGAAGTGATGGCAGTGATGCCCAGCATAACCTACACCGCAGCCACCAGCACGCTCAGCCCCGTTTCCCCACATTACTCTTCCAAATTTGTGGAGACCAGCCCTTCTGGACTCGATCCCAATGCCTCTGTTTATCAGCCCATGAAGAAATGAATGCCAACTCTGGTTTTGCCCGGTGACGTCACCGTGCTGAAGGCTTTCACACAGGAGTGTCTCTTGCAGTCCAAGATGAAATTGTATCGTGTGAGACTGTTATTTGTTGTCATTAAAAACAGGAAAAACAAAAACAAAAACAACAAAAAAAGAACATCTGGATCGACTAGAACTGCCCATCAGTTTTTCTTGTAAATTTTTAGAAAACCTCACAGAACTTTGCAATTTATTTTCCTTGGCCAATGCATTAAAAACAATTCTTGGTTTTCAAGTAGCCAATTTTGCCTTCTTATGTACTTGTGCATGGTTTCCTCTTGAAAATACAGGGCTTTGCTTGATTTTGAACCCTTTCTTCTCCCGTTGTTTTTATTTTTAAACAGTCGAGTTGAATTTGCCAATCAGATCCACTGAGAAAGAGTGAGGAAAAACCTTTTGTTTTGACAGTGAAAGGGTTAAATAATCCAACAAAGCTTTGATTGATAGATGTGTTAAATACAAATAGAAGGTGTTGAGGAAGAGAATTTAATTCCCCCGTCCAAGGACCAAACAAAATTCAGGGGTGTTGCTTAAGGGAAAGCAGGAGGAAATGGGTGAGGATGCGACCGTGGTTGTTGTGTGAAATATTTATGCTCCCATTGGTGTCTCTGGTCATTGAGAACTGCTGACAGTCTTGTTCACAGTGCCTTGGGAAAAGACATTTCAAGAGGAAACTTGATAGTTTAAACTATTTTTCCCCCCTTCGCTGTCATCTAGCTTTATATCAAGCTCATTACAGAGTCTGCTGCAAATTGTACATGGTAATTTGGATGTTCATCATAAACCAAGGTTACATCTTCTGTTTATTTCGATATAAACTCAGCAGTGTTCTGTAACTTGCCTTGATGATACAGCATCACAGAAGGCACAATATTAACCCAGGAAGCGTTGTGAAGGCAGAGCTGTGCAATGTACTGTATACAAGAGACTGTAAAGCTGGCTAATAAAAGCTGCAGTTCTGGTTTTTTATTATTATTACTTTTTTTCTATCACCTTATGTGTGCAAACTTCAACGGAGCTGAATATTTTTTCAGCCGTTGTGCCAAGGAGGTTTTTAAGGAGTTTTTTAAATTGCACAAAGGTTTAAATTAAAATTAGTAGGTTGGTAGAAGAAACGTTGGCACTGCTGACATCCAAAGGGCTGCAGATTATTTTGAGGGTGGGGGTTGGAAGGATGGGAAATAAAACTGCATTGGGAAGGAGCAGAATAAACTCAACGTTGTGGGTTTCCAAACATGGAGTCTGGAAAGACAAAGTGCTTCTGAAAGGCTTTTTGTTAAGGCTTTCTACTAATTGGTGCAGCTCATCAAACAAACAAAGCAGGACACGCAACACAGTAAAAATATTAAAGTTTCATCATTTCCAGCACAGGTATTTTATTCTGGGATAAACTTGGAGCTTCAGCCAGGTGTGCATGTCAATGTCAGCTGCATTTTTGGCTCATCCTTTGTAATTCTCACCAACACTCACCGCTGCTGGAGGTTTCCCATCATTGCACAGAACTCTTTGAAAGGGTAAATAACAGCAGGACAAGGGGAAATGGCTTGAAGTTGAGGGAGGGGAGATTGAGGTTGGATGTCAGGGGGAAGTTCCTTGTTATGAGAGCGGTGAGGTGCTGGAACAGCTGCCCAGAGTGGCTGTGGATGCCCCGTCCATCCCTGGAGGTGCTCAAGGCTGGGTTGGATGGGGCCCTGGGCAGCCTGGGCTGGTGTGAAATGTGGAGGTTGGTGGCCCTGCGTGTGGCAGGGGGTTGGAGCTTCGTGATCCTTGAGGTCCCTTCCAATCTGGGCCATTCTGTGAACATGAAATGGCATCACTGACCTTTTTTGTGCCGAGGTTCCCCGTTTTGCTGCCTCCTTCAGCACCGTTTGCAATCAGTGCTGAGGTTCCGGCATTCGGCCTCGGCTGCATTCTTTTCCCTGTGGGGTTACAGCTGTTAGCAGATCCCGCGCAGAACCTTTTGCAGCCAACGTGAACGTGGGATAAAGCATAAACGCGGGCCGCCATCTCCTCACCTCAGAGCCCGCCTCAGGGCCGCGCTGGCTGCCATCGGAGCGCAGCCACGTCTGCAACTGCTTAGTGCTAAATAATAGTGCTAAAAGAATAACCCCGGTCTGCACGGGCTCTATGGGAAGGGGGGAAAAAAGGCCGAGAATCCATTTGCACTGAGTCGCAGCGGAACGCGCTGAGCGCCGCGCCCGACAGAACGCCAGGAACGACTGCGGCCTCCGAGCGCCTCACGTCGCTTTGCGTCATTACGTCACGTTACGCCGCTTTGCGTCATCACGTTACGTCGCCTTGCGTCACTCTACGTAACGTAACGTCACGCCGTCGCGCTGTGCCGCCCCCTCCTCCCTTCTCTCTCAAGCCCCGCCCTCGGACGCGCGGAGCGGAGCGAAAGTTGCCGAAGTGCCGCGGCGGGATGGACGCGCTGCGCTCGGCGGGACGCGCTTTGCTGCGCAGCCCCAGCGTCACCAAACCGCCCTGGGCCGGCGGCCGCCACCAGAGTGAGAGCCGCCCCGCGCCCTTCCTCCGCCTTCCCTCCCTTCCCCACCTTCGCTCCCGCTCCGCAGCCCGCGGGGTTCGGGCCCGGTTCTGCCCCCGCTTCGTGGTGGGGGGGGTGGGGATCGGCGCCGGGGGTCCGAGGCGCCGCCCGGCCCGGGCTGCTGTGCGGGTCGGCGCTGTGAGGAGCGCCCTACGGGAAGGCGCCGGGAAGGCAGGAGCGAACTTCCTGGCTCGTCCCATCCCTGCTCCTGTTTGCGAGGATTCGGGGCCGGCGGCTGCGGGAGGTGAGGCGGATCGCCCTCCCGAATTGTGCCGTGCGGCCGCCCGCAGGGTCGGGATCTGAGCTGCGGGGATCTGGGTCCGCTCGCCGCTGCTGCCCACCGGCTGCAGCACGGCTCGCGTGTGCTCTGCTCGCGGAGCAGCACCTGCCCGTCGCTGCGCGCTGCCTGTTCGTGTGCATCCAGCTCGTGTGCATCCAGCCTGGCGGCTCCTATCTGCAGCCCTGTGGTTCCCACGCTGCTCTCCTTGGTTCCTCCCCTGCCTGAGTTACCCCTCGCTGCAGGCGGTGCCAGGACAGGTCCGTCACGCTCCACCCACACCTGGTGAAATCCGAGTTGCAGCCAGCCAGCAAAATGCAGCGCCCACCCGGCAAGCTGCTTCTTTGGGACCCTAAGGTCCTCTTTCTTGCCTCATCAGAGCTCCCGGAGAATTGGACCGATACCCGAGAGACGCTGCTGGAAGGGGTGCTGTTCAGCCTCAAGTACCTGGGCATGACGTTGGTGGAGCAGCCGAAGGGTGAGGAGCTCTCAGCAGCTGCTGTCAAAAGGATTGTTGCCACTGTGAGTATCTGCAGATGCAAAACTTTGCAGAATAGGCACACGTCACCTTCTGTCACTTGGGGATGATTTTAAAAGCTGCAAATCTGGAGGCAGAGCGCTCTGCCTGCAAACTCGGGAGCATCAGAGCTGTAAATTCTACCTGTCGAGGTGAGCATGGCCTCTCTGCAGCATCTGGCACTGCAGGTAGAAATGCAGGGCAGCAGTGGGAAGCCTTTCAGGGCAGCTCTAGCCTGTGGGGGGTTGTGCTGCAGAATGCTGTTTGTGTGTCTGGGTTCTGGTGCTGCTTGATAAGCTTGGCTGACCCTGGATGTGGAAGAAAGCTGTGACCTGGGAACATCAGGCTCTCTTCATGGAAGACAGAGGCAGTGTTGAGTGCTGCCAGCACGTGACCAAGCTCTGGGCCTGTGCCTGGTATGCATTTTTGAGTTTTCTTTCCCAGGATTTGGAGAACTAAGAGGGCAAAGAGAGCAGCACAGTTTGCTCCAATTCTCAGACAGTGCAGCCACCCATCCTGCTTTAATCTGTGGTGCAAGAGGGACCGATTTGCAGCTGTCCTCCCCAGTGCCCCTTCTCACAGGACTGTCCAAGTAAAAATAATGCTTCTTTAATCCATTATAAAACTGAATGAGTCAGAGCCACAATTGTGCTGCTAACTGCCATAAGGCACAATAGAGTGGTGAACTGTGCTGGGTAATGACGGATCCTTTCCTGACTTATGCTGAGCTGTAAGGGAGGGGAGTGCTCATGGGAGATGCTGGCAGGTCCCTTCATATCTGCTCTGAGAGAGTGAGAATGGAGCCTTTAAATAAATACCTCAGGGCTGAGCCCACCCCTAGAGGCAGGACTCACTATCAGCTGATCTGGCACAGCTCTGGTGACCCTCCCATTGGTTCAGGTCTTTGGGCTGCAATGAGTTGGATATTTTTTTTGAGAGAGAATCAGCAATAAGCTGTGTGCAGCCTAACTCCGGAAAGCAGAAGAGTAGTAAATAAAAGAAAGTGGCACTTGAGTCATTACTTTTTAAGCTAGCATCCTGTCCTTGGTACAAAGGATGCCTTGCTGCTTGAACAGGATGTGGTAGGGCATCTCGAAGCTGTCTGCCTGCAATCCCACATCCTGCAGGGCTGCCCTGCTGTCAGCACAGCTCCCACGAGGGCTGGTACCCTCCTGATTCCCTGAGTTTGCACTGTTGCCCCCACGGCTCTGGAGTTGTCCCTAGAGGGAAAACTCCCACAGGTTCCACCAAGCACTCACAGCTTTGCATAGCTCAGCCAGAGCAGCTGTGGTTTTGTGCTAATGATGTTCTTGTGGTGGAGGTGCTGGACTAGTTCCTCCCCACTGTCTGGAGTAAACATCTTGTCTCACTAAGCATAAATTGCTGCAGAAGGGAAGGAAACATTTTAACAAGTGCCTTATCATATGTGGTAGTAAACCCAGGCTGCTAGTAGTATCTCTTGCCTATTTAGAGTGACTGATCGGTTGTGCTGGTATAGCTTTGGATATCTCTGCTTAAAGCCTGTAACTTTCCCCTCCCTCTTTTCCTTCCAAAGGCAAAAGCAAGTGGAAAGAAACTGCAGAAAGTTACGCTGAAAGTCTCGCCCAGAGGGATCGTGCTAAATGACAGTGGAACTAACGAGCTGATTGAGAATGTCTCCATATACAGGTGTGTTATGGGACACCCTGCCCTGAGCCCTCCTCTCTGCTTGTGCCCAGAGTGACGAGCCACTCTGTGCTGGCATCTGAGTTCTGATCTCCACTCAGGCCTGAGCTGACGTCTCTCTGGCCATCACATCTTAAAGCAAAGCAATGTGGTTGCTAAATTTAAGACAAATAGATGTCTCCTGTGTTAAGTGCGTCCAGCAGTGGGGTAAGGAAAGATGTGATGATCCCAAATGTTTTGAGTGGGCATGCTGCTGATGTGTAGCCAAATACCCCACGGCCACGTGTGGCATTGCTGAAGAAATGCTGAAGCAGGTAAGGGCAGGAGGTGGATGTGAGGATGGTCAGAGCATTGCTGAACAGATGAGGATGCAAGCTCTGCGGCTGGCTGCTGCACGCCCTGCTTTTTGCCTCTAATGTGTTTACATCACTCTGACAAAGAGCAGGGCTTAGGCAGCTGCTGAGACCTAATACCAGTGTGGGAGGGGAGGGTGAGACTGGATTATCCCATATTCGATCCTGGATTTTGTAAGTATATTTTCAAAGAGTACGTGGTTGGAATCAGATGCAGGCTTGGAGGAGCAGAGCTAAGTTCAGATCTGTCCATTTCCATCACCTCTATCCATTCTCCTTTCACTCTTCACACTCTCCACTTTCTGTCCTTCATGTGCTTTGCCACTTTGCTAAATGTGACGTGGGGAGCTCTAGACTGGGGCACTCTCTAGCAGGACTATTAACCTACTTGCTTACTAAGCATCAACTACAGCTACCTCCCTCAGAGATGAAACTGCTGCTAAGGAGTGGAGCTGAGTGAAGCAGCCCTGAGCGTGATCGCACCAAAACCAGTATTGCTGCATGGTATAAAACCTCATGTGAGCAGAACTGTGGGCCTCAAATGTTCAGAAGCTGCCTTAAATTCTGCCCAGACGCTTTCACAGGCAGCAATAAAGCTGTTCCTCCCCATCAGTGCTTGTAAATGAGCATCCCTTTGATTCAGTTGGCTGAAGTTGGCTCAGCTTGAACAGGCTGTTGATGTGGGGACTGATGCTGCTGCCCAAAGCTGCTGGCAGGAAGGAGTGAAAGCTGGGATCTGTGTGCATGGGGGCCATTCCCTCACTCTCCCCTAGTACCCTTTCCAGGGAGATCCTCTATACCTCCACTGTCTTCTGTTTGGCAGTTTTACCTACCAGGGAGATGCTGGGTCTGAGCACCCCAGGTCGGGTGCTTGGGCAGGCAGCAGGACAAAGTGGCAGCAGCCAGAACTCAGCATCTGTCACTGGGTGTGCTGCTGCAAAGGGCCTCGTGGTTATAACTGGCTCACTCCAGAAATGAGTGTGAGTTCCGTTTTCCCTGAAAATTAACATCTGTCATAGAGAGAGCTGAACACTGAGGTTTGCAGGAAAACAACCACCTGTCTCTGCGTGTGACCTTTCACAGCTTGTGTCACAGTTATTAAAAGAGTGGAGATGTTTCTCTGGCGACAAGTGGAAGAAAGGAGTAAACTTCCAAGTGCCTCTCCAATCCAGAGCACAGCTCAGCTCTATACTGCACAACACAGGTTGTTGAGCAGAGGTGTCCTTACATACAGTGAGAAATTAATGCAGTGTAAGAAATACAGAATGTGTCTTTTTAAGCCTCAGGATCTGCTGGGAACTTGAATGTTCTAGTCCCTTCCCTGCAAAGTCTTTGGGGCAGTAAAAACATGAGCTGAAAAGGCAACACTGGGCAGTAGGAGAACTTTGAAAGTGTTCTATTTATTTGTTGAGTTTTCTCTCTCCAGTATTACCTGTTAGATCTGCTGCATGCCCAAGGAAGAGGCTTTGCTTGTTGCTAGCACCTGCCTTCTTGCTCTAAATGTCCAGGGCTGCTCCAGCCAGTGCTTACTGCCTTCAGACAAAGTGCTTGGTCCCACAGCACCTGGTCCAGAAGGTCTCTGGGAGATGGCAGTGGCTGGTGACAAGGGACGTGCTGCCCTGCAGAAGGGAGCTGAGCTCTTAGTCACAACAAGATCTCACTGAACTGCTCAGCCTGTTGCTCTTTCAGAGCCTTGTTGAATGTTCTGGAGTAAGCCCTGCTGGGGGACTCGGAGGGATGCAGCTGTCCCAGGGATGTTCCCACAAGGGATGCTGAGCCTCCTGTGGTCATGGCTCATCTGCAGTCAGGGCTCTTAGAGCATCCCACGCATCTGCTGCTATAGGTCTCAGAGCCTGAATTTCAGCCTTTCTGACAGCTCCTGCTTCAAGTTTCCTCCCCTGATTCAAGAAAGCACATGAGAACCTCAAGAACAAGTCCTTTTCTCTCTTCGTAAGCTTGTTCTCCAAGGAAAAATTTCCAGAGTCTCTGAAGGCAGAGCATTTGTTAGGGGCAGTCCCAGGCTGCTACACTGCAGAGTCTTTACTTGCCTTCTTGAACCTATCCTTTTCTGGCAAGGTGAAATGTTTTCTGTTCCCTCCTACCTCTCTGCAACATGCACAGTTTGTGCTGTGCTGTGGCTGGCTGCAGAGTGGCCAGCAGTTGCACTGAGCATCTCTTGCAGTTAAACCAGTGGCATTAACTCGTCTGATGCCTCAAAGCTGAGTAATGCTCAAGTGCTCCCTCTGCCTTCCCTGCTTGGCCGTGCTGCTTGAAGACCTGGTGCAGGAGCAGGTTTGTGGAGGGGTTGGTTGATCTGTGCCCCAGACAAGACATTTCGTTCTGTCTTTCAGGATATCCTACTGCACGGCAGACAAGATCCACGATAAAGTGTTTGCCTACATTGCCCAGAACCAGCTCAATGAGAACCTGGAGTGCCATGCCTTCCTTTGTACCAAACGGAAAATGGTCAGTTCAGAGGAAGAAATGGGGATGTGGCTTTAGGAGGAAGAAGCAGAGGGGCTGCCTCAGTGCTGCAATAACAGCTTTGCGCATAGTTGTAGTGAAGGAGGGTTCTTCCTCATCTGAAGACCATGGCAGGGCACCCACCCAGGTGCTGTCATGCCCTGATGCAGTGCTACCACCTGTTTGCAGGCAGTTAATGGCTGTCCAGGGACAAGCAATTGGTCTCCAGAGGGACCCAGCACTTTCATGGGGCAGACGCAGGGAGGAGGGAGGTAGAATTCAAGGCTGGATTCAGCTAGTCTCACACAAAAAGGAAAAGCCCTTCTGCCCCCAGGATCTGGGGCTGGGGTAAGAGCAATTGACCTGAAATCTTCCTGCCTTGCTGCAGTCCCAGGTTCTG
Organism: Phasianus colchicus; assembly: GCF_987193195.1. NCBI lineage: Eukaryota > Metazoa > Chordata > Aves > Galliformes > Phasianidae > Phasianus > Phasianus colchicus. The sequence goes on along the minus strand of NC_143459.1, from coordinate 3,292,648 downwards.
GGCTTCTTTTCCCTGCTTAGCAGCTACTTCCCAGAGCTGCTGGAGTTTGGCTGTGCTGTGGAGAGGCAGGTGAGGAAGTCTCCAGGAAGGCTGGTAGCCTGGGGCCTGTCTTGGTGATGGGAGGCATTTAGCCAGTGGCACTAAGCTTACCATGCTATTTTCTTTGGTGTTTTTTTTGTTTGTTTGTTTGTTTTCCTCACTGTATATCAAAACTTCCCATCCATTTCCTAGTAACATCTTTGCAGTCAGTTGTACCCTCCCTGTAAGAATGCATTAGAATATGCAGTGCACTGCATGCCAGGAATCATAGAATGATTGGGTTGGAAGCGACCTCAAGGATCATCTAGTTCCTATCTCCCTGCAGTGCCGACTGCTAGATGAAGCACCAGATCAGGTTGCCCAGGAAATGAGGGTTTGAAGGAGATACCAGTTGGTAGTTCTTGCTTTGAACCCGTTTCTGGGATTTTTTCCTGCTGATTCAGTGCATCTTGAGGAGGGAAGGCTCTCAGTTGGGCAGGGATCCAGCATTTTGCAAGCTAGCAGGGGAGAGAAGTGGGTCACTGGGCACTGTCTCCATGTAGTGACAAGGGGAAAGCCCTTGGGGATCTCAAGTAGAGCAAGATCTGGGTCTGGCAATAAATGGCAGAGGAGGGATAGGACCCTTTGGCCCCAGCAATCCTTCCTCTGGAGGGACCTGTTGGGCCTGAGCAAAGAGCCTAGATCTGCTTCCTTCCTAGCAGGGAGCAACATCCCAAGAGGCTGCAGGAGCTGTTCCTCTTGGTGCAATCCTGAGTAGCAATCCCTGGGACCTTGTGAGCATCTGTCTCTGGCAAGCCAATGACACCACTCGTGCCCAGTTTGTTCCTTCTCTAAGGAAACAATAATGGAAGCTACAAGTTGTATCTCCCATCTGTGGCATGTGCTCCTGTCCTTGTGTGGTGAAGATAAACCTTGCTCTGCAAATTGAAATTTAACTCTCTCCAGTTGTGAAGGAATTACCTTGGTGATACATCAGCTGAGTACATCTCCTTCCAAAATGAATTTCTCCAAGATCTTTTCAGGGAAAAACTAGAAATACTTTTCTTCTTTGTCTATAAAATGCACGAAAGTCATGCTGGTAAGGTGCTGTCCTGTTCCCAGACCATGGACTGTCCCTTCCCCAGGGCAGGGTCCCTGAACATATGCATTGCTAGCAGTCAACAGCATATAATTAGTCTGTATTTTTAGTTCATGAGTAATTCTCAACAGTAGCTGGGTCTATTAAACTAGATTCAGATGTGACAGCTTAAATTGTAAACAGCTGTGAGGAGTTTCATACTTAATTACCATATTTACGTTTTTACCATAAAACATTTGCACTTTGATGAAAGATGTAAATAGCTCTGACATTCAAATGAGCTCTCCTGTCTTGCAAAGCTTAAGTGGCACAGATAGGTTTGCTGTGACTTCTCTCTTTCTCCCGTGCTGGAGCACGTGGCTTCTGGGAGGAATTTGTTCTTCAGTGCTCCCCCCAAACCACAGGGGGCTGTGGGTTACACTCCAGGATCTGGATTTGTTTAGGTTGTAACTTCATAAACTTATGCCTCAAGGCTCATACAGCATTCCAGCCTTGCTGTGTTACTTGCTATCTCCTTGCACTTTAAGCTGCCAGTGAGATCTGCCTTCTCCTAATGAAACTGGCAATTATGTCACTATTTATATATCTCAAGCAACTTGGGTTATTTAAGGTATGCTTGGTTGCTGTTTTTTTTCTTTCTTAATGCTGCTCAAGTTCCCAGCTGGGGGAGGAATGAAGGGACTGAAGGTGAAGGTATCCTGCTGCAGCCCTGGCTGTGTGTGTGTGTCCAGCTCAAGGCTGTTCCAAAGCAAGCCTGAATTATTGCTTTAAGCCTGTATGGCCCCAGCTTAGCTTGGGGGAGGGGAAAGACCTCACAGGTCTCCTGCTTCTCAGATTGCTCCCTGTCCAGCAGCATTTTGCCTTTTGCCTGCTGCTCTCAGAGCGTTCTCATGCATGTGGTCTTGCACAGTGCTGAGGTGGGATGGGAGGACACCCTTCCCTGGCTCTGGCATGTTCTACTGACAGCACTGTGATCCGGGCTGTTTGGGTGCTGAGTCCCTTGGCAGTGTTGGTTGCTCTGGTGGGTGATGCTCTGCAGGGGGTGTTGCACAGCCTGGCCCTGTAGCAGGGAGCCATGAGCACAAGCCTGCAGCCATGCAGCGGTTGTGTTTGTTGAAATTGTGTTTAGGTGTGGGATGCATGAAGAGCTGTGTGCCCTGTGGCTGGGAGGGGCTCTTCTCTCCCTGCTTGTCAGCTTGATGCCTCTGACAGCCATCTCCCTGCCTCCTCCATCTTCCTGTTACAGCTAAAGATGTGTCTACGATGGGCTCCATGTCCTACATAGAGCAAGTCGCTGTTTCCATCAATATTTTGTCACCCCTCCACAGCCAGGCAGTGGGAAAGTGCACGGAGCGGAGGACTGGTTGGATCCATGTTAATGTCAATCTGCAAAGCAAAACCCCATCTACTAACGTGCTGCTTAACCACTCTCATTTCAGGCCCAGGCAGTCACCCTCACTGTAGCTCAGGCATTCAAAATAGCATTCGAGTTCTGGCAAGCCTCCAAGGAAGGTGAGTTTTATTCCTTCTCCCACTCTTCACATGAAAATTCAAGGAATGACTTCGAGTTTTTCCAGCTCCAAATTTCCAGGCTGCTGTTAAGGTTGGTCCAATTTCTGGAATGATTTAAGACATCATCCAGGTTTCTCTAGACAGCCTTGTAAATCAGGCTGAATTTTGGCTGTGCGCCTTTCTTGCAAGTGGGGTTTGGAGAGCTGAGTGCTTCTCTGTGGTACCTCATAGCCCTACCACTGTCGATATTTTTGCTTTTACCTTTCAGCAGATTATAAAACACACTCAGACTTGGGCTGCTCTGGGCAGAGGAGACCTGGTGGCCTATCATAGCTCTCCTTGCAAAAGGCATGTGGGACGGTGCTCTGCAGGCAGTGATGGGGTCTCCTTCTTTTGCAGAGAAGGAGAAACGAGAAAGGTCCATCTTGGAAGGAGAAGGAGTGAGCAGCCCAAACTCAGCTGCCCCTGCTTGCCCTGATGCGTGTAAGTCACCAACAGCAAAGGTTTTCTTCAGCCTCGGGGATGGGAAGCAGCCTAATGTCTGTGGGGTTTTTCCCTAGATGGGCATTTTCCTAGGAGGGCTTTGATCAGTAAGAAGCAAACACTTTGGTTGTAGCAGAGCTGTTGCCCTGGACTCAGTGTCTGCCTGTTAGATCTTTATATCTTCCCTTTAAATATCCTTACATCCCTTTATACACAGCTGCTGTCACCCCAAATCTGTTTACTTCTGCCTGAGGCAAATTGGCTGTAACATCTTTGCAAACTTTGCGTGGATCCTCACATCCTAAGTTTAATTTGGGTTTTGTGTTGGACCTGAAGGACTTGCTGTTCTGTTGGCTGCGTGAAAATAAAATAAATGGTAAAAGCTCTCATAGTTCAGTGTCTGGCCATGGGTCCTCTGAAATGCTAGATGCATAGCCAGGGAGAAATGGGACAAAAGGCTAATCTCCCTGCTGTGCTGGCCGTGGAGATAAGAGGATTTGACACAGAGGAAAATAGCATTAAACTGGGCTTAATCCCAGACTGGCGCATCTCATTCTTTCATACGAAGGGCCAGGACTGGAGGAATCTGTCACAAATGGTGGCAGATCAGAACAAATGAGGTCCAAGGCTGCAAGTGGTATAGAAATGGGCTCTCTTGTCTGCCTGGCCACATGCTGATGCTTTGCAGCTGGGGCATTTCTGCATCTGCCCATATCACTGGGTTATGGGCGATGACTGAAGGCTTCCCTGAAAGAACATAGCCTATGGTATACCAGCAACCATCAGGTTATGAAGTGCCCTTGACCCAATGCAGGATTTCCCCTTCGTCCTATGGAATACAGATGCCTCTTTGCAGGATGCTGAATTGATGCTATGGGCTCAGCTGAGGATGTCGCCCAGGTTCCCACCCTGTGGTTGCTGTTCCCAGCCCAGCCCTGGGCTATGAAGCTTTGGGGTGGGATGTCTCAGCTTTGCCAGAGTCTGATCCTTACCTATTTTGAATGTAAGCACATACCCAGCAGCCTTCCCTATTGGCTGATGGAGGGACAAACTGGCTGACTCCTCTGCGTCAGGGGTCTTGGGTGCCTGATAAGAGCATCTTGAATTATTTGGGTGGAAACCACAGGCTTAACCAGTATGAATGCAGCTCCTCCACACTAAAATTCAGGGCTGTGCTGAAAGGAATTCACTGCCTCCCCCTGACTTCTCCCCTCAAGGGAAAGCAATTGCTGCAAAAAAGGCTTGGTTTTGTATTACTTTTTTCTTCCTCTGCCTCATTCCCTCTCTTCTCTGTTTGCAGCTGCAGCCACAGGGAACTTGCTGGATTTAGAAGATCCTGCCAAATTGCTCCTTACCAGCAGCGAAAACCCCACACATTTAGATAACAGCATGTTTGGGCCCAGCTCCTCTGTAAATAACAACTTGGTGTGGGTAAGTTTGCCCAGGGCACCACAGAATCTGCTGAGCTGGCAGAGAATGATGCTTCCTCAGTCCTTGTGTGCTCTAGGTCCTCTTTTGGTAATCTCTCTTGGACAAGACCCTCCAGGAGCTCTTGGGCAGCTGAGCTGTTTATTAAGGATCTCAGACTTGCCCAAGCGAGCTGGGTTTTGGTGTCCTACTAGAAATGATTGCTTAGTGTGTGAATACTTACAGTCCTTTTTAGGATCAGTAACTAAATTAAAGTAATTGAAAGCCACTGTGAAAAAATGCTACTGTCAGATAATTGAATATTACTTACTCTTGCATAGTGCTTCTCAGTGGTTTGTCACTTAAATGAGAGACTGCCTAACTGTCCTATCCAGGGGAAAAATCCACTATGTTGATGGCTTTTGTTTACTGTTCACTAAAACCAGGTTGTGTTAGTGTTTGTTATTACTCTTAGTTTTCCCTTGTTCTTGTTTGTAACTCTGTCTTGCTTGTGTGAACATGGATGGCTTCTCTAAAATGTCCAGAGTCATCTGGCTCAGCTGTTTCATGGACCAGTAATAGAAAAGTAAAAATCTAGGTGATGTATCTGGGTGCCCATCCATGGGGGAGTTTCTTGCACACCAAAATGCTACATCACCAACAGGGCAGGAGCTGATCTTGGAACCCCCACCATCCCCAGTCTGTGACCTGGGCCCTGCCATGTTTTCTCTCTGGAAACACACTGTTAATATTTGGGAGAGTTGGATGATAATGGCCTTTGCATGGCACCTGTTTTTTGAGTCTGCCAGGTCTGAGCCTGAGGCTTTTCAGGTTAAACCTGAGGATCAGTTCCAAAGCCTGCAGGCTTATCAGCAGTCTCTGATCCTCCCTTCTTGTAGAGTTCTCATGTTTTACTTATTACATCATCTGCCAATGCATCATACAGTTTTGGTCATAGTCAAGTCTGTCTGTAGCAAAGCCCTCTCAAAGGGCTATCTTCCTGCACAGCAAACCTTACTCCCTTGATCAATTCAAATGCTTTCCCTGGGAACCCTTCAAGGAGCAGATGAGAGAAAAAAGGATCACAGAGTTGCTTTCAAACAACACAGGTCCAGCCCTTTGCTGGTACACTGTTGCTTTCCAACTTCTTGATCCAGAAAAGCCCTACAGAGTGCCCAAAACATCTCACTGAGCTCTGTCCAGGTTCATCCTCCTGGCAAAAACCTACAGCATGTGCCAGTTGCATGGCAGGAGCTGAGGGCCGTGGCTCCCTTTGCTCAGTGCTAGGTTGCTGCCTATCAGCTTTGCCCAAAATGTTTTTCTGCATAAAGAGCAGACAGATGCTTTCAGTCAAAACAATATCTTCTGCTTTGCATTGAAAGCAGAGCAGGCTGGGGTTGGTGGAGGACTCAGCACACAGATGCTTTGGAACCAGCTCTTAACTTGGAGCATTGTGGCAATTTCCAAGGAAGGAGCTGGGGGGGCACTGGCTTCTTTAGAGGGGTCTGGCTAATCCAGATGGGAATCTGTTTCATCTTGCAGGCCAGATCGAGCATGTACAGGCAGTGAGATAGAATTAATCTGGTCTGGAGACAGTGGGAAAGGGCCAATCCCCTCCTCTGTCCCAGAGCTGCAAGGGGAGTGCAGCATCCCCAGCCTCAGTCCTGAGACCTGCTCTGAACAAGCCTGAGCCACCCAGAATTACATCTTTTATGCCATGGCTTGTGTGGAGAGTGAGATAAAGCCTGCTTAAGGAGGCAAATTGCTGATAGGAGTATTGCTTTGGGCACTCAGAGGTCCATATATACGTTTTTGTCTGCTGTGCTGAAGCGTGGAGCCAGATCTCTAAATACACTTTTGTGCATTCCCTTAGCAACTACTTCTCTCTCTTTTTATCTCTTTGAAAAAGGAAATGGATGATGATCTCGACGAGGCATTTTCAAGGTAATTCTAATAACACCCTTTACAAGTTCACACCACTGGGGACTAGCCCAGGGGGGCCTATGTTTTTTAATAATGCTTCTAATCTAATCAGCTGTCATGATCTGACCTAGGCAGCAGCCCCATCAGTACCTCAACTCTTAATTGAAAGATAGGCTTTGCGGCTGGCTGATAAGCCATACATTTTGACAACCTTTTAAGGATGGAGAGAGGCTGCGTGTGATAGGAAATCTAATTCCCTGAGCAGCCAGCATGTCCACCCTTGTCTTTCAGGGATGTTTGAAGCAGCTTGTTTCAAGCCTTTGTGATAGGTGTGACAGTGCTGGTCCCAACTTCTGGTATGGGGATGTTTACTCTCTTCCCTCTGGGAGGTTTGGCCAAATTCTGGTACCTTGGTCTTATCTTTCCCCAAACAAAATGCTGTAGGCAATGTGCTCCCTCCTTGACAAATCCTGTTGCACTGGGTGCCTGTTGCAGGTTGGTCGAATCAAGGCAACTCTAATGCACCAGATTTGATGTACCTGAGCACATTCAGAGTTCATGGCTATAACGCCATGTGGCTTAATTCACTTTCTAGTCCAAACTAAGATCTGCCCCTGGGGTGCACACCAAGCAATCCAGCAGTGTTAAACAAATCCGTTTTCTTTCAGGTGAGTTATCCTGTCTGCCTTCATGCAAGCAGGCTTGTAGAGGCTGACAGGCACATGGCCAAGTGAGAAAACTACTTGCTTAGCCCTAAGGAAATGGAGCTCTTTGTCATGTTCAGGTTTTGGGAATGATTTACAACTTCCATTTCCATGGCAACCCCGTCCCAAGACCTGTACAGGGACTGCTTGATGTTGATGTAATGTCATCAGTTTTTCTCAGCTCTGCTCCTTGCTCTGCTTAACTAAAGTGTTGGTTGTGGTCTTTTGTTTTGCATTGCTGGACATGTCACGCTACCCTTGGCCTTTGGGTAAGGCTGTATTTGAACTGAGTCATTGAGGCTGCTCCCTTGGTCAACAGAGATAAGATCTCAGTTAATGATGCAGCCTCCAGGAAGAGCTCAGAGGAGGAAAAAGGCACTGTTTTGTCCCACTGTGAATGTATGAGATGTCCAGACTGCAAATTCCCTGTTAGGATAAACAAGCAGAAAAGCTGCAGCAAACCTGAGAGTTGCAAATGCTGTCATCTCTCCCCTTGTTGAATTACTTCTTTCAGTTGGAGGACTTTGAAGTTTGGCTTTGGCATTACATAGCATCTGAGCTATGAACTGCATGCATTTGTGTTCTTACTTTTTCTTTTTCTCTCCTCTTAGACTTGCTCAGTCAAGAACAAACCCTTATGTTCTCGACACAGGACTGACGGCTCAAGACATCCAGAGTGCAGAAATGCTCTCATCTGTAGATTGGAATAAAATAGATTCAAGTACAGGCGAGAAAGATGACCTGTTCATGTTCTGAAGTCAAATTCATCTAACAGCTGACAACAGAATAACCACTAAAAGTCTGTGGACTAAATCGTGCTCTTCCAGGTGCTGTATACAAGGGATTCCTCTGAGGGGTCTTCACCAAGTCAGATGAAGTTACAGCACAGCTTAGACCAAAGCTTTAGAAATCTAATGTGGATTGTTTTTTTTACCTTGCTCTTATCTAAACCATGAGATGCTCCTGAAGATATTTATTCATAGCTGTTACAGTTTACATATATTACTGAAAGGTGTGTAGAGCATCTACAGTATCAGGTGGCAATATGCCATCAGTAGTGCCTGTTCCTCCCTGACAAATACTATGCAACACCAAAGTTCCTGTGTATACACATTTCTAGACAAAGGTCCGCAGATGGAAATGCAGTTGAAAGCACAACTGTTACTAAACCACTGATTCTTGAACAACATGACACCTGCCTGGGCTGAGGGGAGGAGAGTTGCAGCAGCTGCTGTCAGTGCTGAAAGAGGTAGCAGAGATCTTGCTTTTGTTATGAATGTGATACTCTCAGTTGTCAATCACCCATACATGTTCTGGCTTTTTCTTTGCCAGCTTCTTAAGTGAATTGACACTTCTTATCCAAAGACTGTATAAGTTTTGCACTTTAAAACTTGAGCTGAAAGTAATGGTCCAAAATGGCAAAGCAAGCAGTGCCTGTAACTTCTCTTCAGAAGCTCTTTACCTCCCCACCCCCCAAAAAGAAACCAACAGTGCTGCAGCTGTTTCAGAACTGATTGCTCACACGTATTGTTTCTGTTATGACTTGAAATACTAAGGCTCAGTTGCATGGTTGGTTTAAAAGCAAAAAACAGCAGGCAGTAATAATCTGTTTTTCTAAAGTGCGTTGGAAGTTGCAGGTTGTGTAGCACAATAGATTTGTGTTCTTAGCTCTGCTAAGTGGATTTGGCTGTGCATGCCTTTTTACAGTTTCAGAAACATTTGGCAGTTGCCTGCTCAATAGACTCGAAGGGAATTGGATTAGGCAAGACCAATACCTGTATGTTTAATGAGCAGAAGGTGCCCCTGTCAGTGGTGCTCCAGTCCTTTTCCCCTGACAGCTGCATCTCCCGTGAGGCTTGGGAAGCTGTCTTCATCTGCTCCTGGAATTCAAACAAAGTAATGGAGGTATAAAGCTTATGCCAATTAAAAGATTAAGTTTAATGATCCTAAATAGTCGTACTGACAGTTTGCAGTGTTTGTGGCCTTCTGTGAAGTATACTAAGCTGTTTTATAGATTTGTAACTCGGAACTTTGTTTTGAAACACTAATTCATTCCCCAGACAGCTCTTTGTAACTCCTAAGGCTGCTTGCAAACAAACAAACAAAAATCGTGGTCAGCTATAAGAATTTCTTAGGAAACAGCTAAGTGACACTAACTTAGGTTTGATTTACTTGCCAGTTACCATGATGAGGTATTGATGACTTGTGAAGCCAACTCATCATGTCTCTTTATAATTTTGCAGGATGAACAGGGAACACGTTCTGTGTTCAGAGCAGTCCTCAAAATACTGTGCCCATGACTTGATGTCATGTGGAACATCAGTCTCTTGTGATTGAAGTTTGCAGAGGTAGGGACATGGACCCATTGCAGAAGCAGTGCTAAAAGAACAGAAGTGGTGGTAGGAAACACCTTGTGCTGAGCTCTGGGAATGCTCATCTCTCTAAGAAAGGTATTGTATTGCAGGAATGGACTGTGAGGCTTTCTCTGTACAATGATATTTTCTTCTTTTCTAGAGATTCAAGGAGCATATACTGATATACACAGTGCTATATATGTATGTAGATATTTTTTAAGAAGAAAAAAGAATGTATGGAGAAAAATAAAAGTTCTACCTTTTTTTTTTTTTTTTTTTTGGAATGTTTGTGCTGGTTTGACTTTACTTTTTACCACGGCATTTTTCATGTGTAGAAAACTTTGTATTTCTGTCTGGTTGGGTTTTTCTTTCTCCCTTGGTGCATAGCAGGAAGCAACTGGAAACAACTGGAGAAGAGGAGGTTGTTTGCTGGGCCATCAATGCAGAAAAACCATGTCAGTGGTTACACATAAAATAGCATATTTTGCTGCTGGATGTGGCTGTTTTTCCCCTTTGAAATGAGCTCTGGGTGATCCTGACCCCTTGGGGCTTTCAGCCACTCTGCAAGCTGAAATGCACATCTCCCACTCTGTGCTTCTGAGGGCTGTTTCTCTTTCCAGCCATTGCTATCAGCACTTTCAGCCCCAGCAAAAACTCCAGTCTCAAGCAGTGCGAAAGGAAAGCATCCCAGGATGAAGTTTTGTCAGTGCCTGCAATCAGCAAAGAAATGCCCTCTCCCTGCAAATCACAGGGGCAGTTTCTGGCGTGGTTGTTAATAATCCTATTTCTGGTCATGCCACTCCAGGCCCCTTTTCTTTTTTTTTTTTTTGCAGGGATACTTTGCTGGAATCATTTGACTCGTACCATTGTCTTTCCATATTCCTAACAGCCTCACCAGCCCCCAAACTTGCTTCTTCTCAGGTCTTGCCTCAAACAAAACCTTCTTTCTGTTTAACAGCGTGAATTTTAATGTGACATTTCAGCAGCAGGCCTGTCACTTGGCTATTGCCTGCATTGCATGCTCATAGTGTGAGCCCCAGTCAGAGCAGTGCACAAAAAGAAGTGTAAAAGCATTAAACCTCAGATGTGGCAAATTTATCACTTCTGTGTACTGTCACAGCACGAGCATAAAACTTGACAGTAAAAAATAAAACAATTTTGTCACTGGCGTTTTTTATTACTTTTAGTATGCTGCTTTTTTTTTTTTTTTTTTTTTTTTTGTTAGTGGAAATTTAAATTATAATGGTATGCTTCACTTTAAAAAAAAATATAAAAAAGTATCCATAGCAACAGGAACATCTAAATTATTGTAGGCTGATCACTTCTCTACTTGAGTCACATCACATGCCTTTCAAAGACAGTCCCAGAGGTGCAGGGTTTTAATTGATTTTTTTTTTTTGTGGATTATTTTTTCAAATAAACAACTGTATGCACAGCACTTTCCCCATCAATATTCTCCTTACAGAAAGATCTAAACCTAATAATTGCCAGCATGCTTCATTACACAGAGAGTTGGGAATTCAGGCTTGCTCTTACAATCCTCACTTCATGTGAGGTTTTTTTTTTCAGCTGAGTTGGAGCCTTCTGGTTAAATCATGTAAAACTGGAGAATTTCCATCAAGTTCAGCTGATGTTAATTCTGCCTGAAAGTATTCAGGGAAAGTACAAGGGGAGGGGAAGGGTTCCTCAGCTTGCTCTGCTGGGAATCTGCCTGTTAAGATTGCAACTAGAGTCGACCTTATCTGTGTTCTCTTCTTGTAGAATTCTTATTTGCTATCCCTGCAAAGTCACTCCAATAGAGCTGATGTTTAAAAGCCCATCAGTGTGAAACTGCGCCCAGTCATTTTTTGGATACTGTCCCTTCATCTGAGTCTCCTTGATCACTTCTGATCTGAAGCAGCTCTAGCTTTCTGCTCTTCAAAGATCCCTACGTCTTATTTGGGAGAAAAGCCCCACCAATACACACTGATGGCCTTCCTCTAAGCTCATCTGTTACTATAACTAAAATTGTAGTAAACTGTGCTTACATGCTTAGAAATCTCAGGCAAAGAATCAAGACTTAATAAGCGTTCACGTACACAACAACAAGATCTTAAACCAAAGCAGTGTATGTATCTGACATTTCTCATGTTCAGCAATTTGCTTTTGATGTCTTTCATTTCCCATTGTCATGCAGTACGTTCCTAGGTCATCATTTCCTGCATCTTTCCCCAGGGAAGGCTGCAAATTCAAGGATGATGTATTTGCAGAGCAGAACATGCAAATTACTGTTGAATTAGGCAATCTTTGGACACACAGAATGTTACTTATCATTTAACCTCTGCAGAAGAACAGCTGATGTGTCAACGAGCGGATCACCAAAAGAAACAAGAGAATGCGTTGGGGTTCTTTTTCTGTTTTGATTTACCTGTAAGGAAGTGTCATGTTAGCATGAAAAGGAGCAGGCTCGGAGGAGACAGCTTTCAGGTTTTGAAGATGGTTATCATCAAGGTGATGCCAAGCAAATGCTGTTACAGGAACTTGGTGTAGTGCCTGTCAGTGACTTCCAGATCAAATTGGTTTTGTATGCAAGTTTAAAAAAGAAAGAAAAGGCAAGGTGGGTGGTTAAAGAAGGCAGAATGATGCTAAAAATATGTCAGACCTGCAGATCTGGCTCATATTTTAAAATCGCATTCTTTCCTTTACGTCTGCTATGAAATCACAGGACTCTTCAATGGTCTTAAACAGAAACCTGTAATTTTGTGGTTGATGCATGAGCCAGAAGATAATCCGGTTCACTCTCACGCAGCATTTATTACAGCACTGGGTCCAGCAGGAGTCAGAAATATTCATTTCATGTTGAGGATACAAAGTCACACCGCAATTCTGAGCCCTGACCTTTGCCACCAGACTGCAAGTTAAAGCCAGGAGTTCTCTCGTCTCACCTCTCAGCTGTGCAGCATTAGGTAGAGGATCCAGCAGGAGGTTTTCCCTAATCTGTAGGTGGAGCTTATTGACTCAGTTCCTCTGAGCTCATATTCTCATCGCTCAGAGTAATTAAATGAATCCCAGAGGCTGTGTCCTCAGTTACCTGGGAGTATCTCTGCTGGTAAGGTGGGTGTTAACCAGCCAGACATGACTGTCCATGGCCACAGACAGCACTGAGAGAGCAGAGCCTTTCCTTTTGAGGGTGACATGCAGGTGGGCCTTGCTTTTTTCATGTTGATTGTAACACTGTGATCCAATTGATAGCTGGCATTGTATGAATTGAGACTGAGTTATGGGGGAATTGTCAGAATTGAGTTGCTTGCTCTGCTGTGGCCTCGCGTTTGTGTATTGTGCTGACCTGATGCCTGTGGGATGCGATGGGAGGTTTTAGTAGAGCTATTGAAGCACTTCAAATAGGTCCTAAATAGAGTAAGCACACAAGTTGCTTTACAGCTACAATGGGAAGACCTTAGTTAGTGCAGCTTGTATTTCACAGGTGTTTCCCTCTGCCCTTGATGCCATGTGCCCTTCCAGTTCTGCTTTTTACCCTCTGAAAACAAGGGCACAGTCTCTTAGGACCAGGAGTAATGAAGAGCCAGCAGAGGCTGGAGCAGAACTGTTCAGTTACAGGCGTTCTCTTGTCTCATTACCCAGATTGCATAAGGAGGTGCATTCCTGCTGAGCTCAAAATTGCATCTTTTTACTTCCTACCTGACATAGCAGAGTTACAGAGAGAGCTGCAAACAAGCTTAAAACTACAGCATCCTCAGAGCAATGCTCAGGATACAAAACACCAGGCTAACCAAAAACCCATGAGGAGCTCTGGATGCTTCTGCCCAACATCTGTAACGTGTGACAGTGGGTCCGAGCAGGTCCTGCTTTGAAATTATGAATTTCTTTCCTTACTTTCAGCCTGCCAGCCTGCTCCTTGGCAGCACAAGATGATCAACAGATGACAACAGGGTCATTTGGAGGGGGAGGTAGAGGAAGGCAGCTCCAAAGCACCGTGCATTTGAAGTATCTTACTACATCTTTATCAGCTATTTGATGTATTGGTTTTCTTGTGCCATGCATGGGTTGGTACTCCATGCTGTTGTTGGAGGGAACTGGTGCTGTTGGTTGAACTCATCTGGGTGTATATCTGTACTGCTGTGCTGGCATTGCCATGGTCACATTATTACAATTTAGCTTTTCTGGTGCCTTTTAGAATAGCTTCTACCAAACCAATCCCAGCAATGCATCATTATACAACATAACCTAACAGTGCTGTTGTGCTTCGTGCCTTAAGGTAAAAGCAGACTCCACTGGCACTCTACTACATGTATTGTGCATCTGCAATTCCCATTCACGTAGCAGGTAACAAAGTTTCTAATTATCCTAGGCTTCTTGGGAGCCTTGTGTCTTCACTGCTTTTTAAAACCTTGGAATAATCAATAGCAGATGGATTTCTTCTGTTCTGACTGATTACAGGCCGTCAGGGATTGCTGTGCTCATTCTCATCACGTGCAGATGAGACCCACTTCAGGAAAGTTTCGGGCTGTTGTATGCATAACACACCTGCCAGCTTGACTGTACAATTCTCCCTTTTCTGATCGCAGCTAGATAAAGTGATGAGAGCTGCAACAGCTTACACATAGTGCTTAAAGAGACACCAGCCCTCGCTGTATGCAGGTGAGGACAAGTGGTTTGAGGTTAGGTTTTGCTGCTGTTTGTTTTGTTTGCTTCCCTCTGTTTTGTTTTTGCAAAACTAACCACGTTAACTCAAGCTACCCACCAGCAATACGGAGCCTCTCTTCAACCTGCCCATTCTAACCTGTCATTGCTGTGATACTAAAAGTCACAGAGCTTAGTGGCTCTTCTGAGTTGAAGGTTTTCTGGCTATGGATGAGTGCTGTTCCAGCCCAAAAGAGGCATCCCAACCTCTCCTGTAGAGGAGCCATTTCCTATAGTAAGAAGAGGGAGAGAAATCAAGCCTATTTTAACAGATAGGCAGGAGGCTCAAGCATAACTATTTTGCCAAACTTTTGCCTTCAGTGTTACCTATTGCTTCGTGCTCTTCTTCCTCACAGAGAAGGAGATATATTCTCTTTTTTTCTTATGGCCATAAGAAGTGATTTTCTCAAAGTTATTTCTTCTAGCCCTGCTAAAAACCAGAACCAAAACGCAGCAGGACCCCCATCTCTCCAGGAATTACACTCCACTCTCCTAGCTCCTTCAGCACCAAGTCCTGTGACTATTTTGCTATGTCTGGAACTCTTCTTGTACACACAGGCTGAGCTTTTTGCCTTATTACAATTTTTTTTTTTAAAGTAATTAAACATTTACCTTGAAGACAATGCTTTGGTTTTGTTTTTTTTTTTGTTAAGAACAATGATATTATAATTTAACCTCATTCAGAAAACCTTTAATGTGTAAGCATTTACCTTCAAGACAACATCATGCTAAACACAAAGAAAAAAAAATCTTAATCTAGTATAATCATAAGCCTCCAACTTTTCTATTACTGCTGTCTAAAGAGAGGAGCTCATCACACCCCCTCGGTTTGTTCAGAACTGTTTTATTATCCCTTTGATTTGTTCTCAGCTGTGTATTTTCTTATCCTCCTTGATGCTGCCAGATCCTCTTAGCAAGCAGTGCTATCTGACCTCTACAGTCCTGGGGCCATCACTAAGAAGATGAAGGGACCACCACAATAGTGGGAATGTTGTTGTTCTGTTTGTTTGTTTTGATAAGGCTGAGGCAAATCAGTTTTGTGGTCTCTCCAGGGAAGAGATCTGGAGGTGAATGCTGCTTCTTTTTTTTTCTTTTTTTTTTTTTCAGTGTGAGGCTGAAGCTGGGTGTTAAGGGATCAGAGAAGGAGTGATGGAAGCTTATGGAGCAATGGTCCCTAGAGGAGTGCTGATAAATGGGTCCCTGATAAAGGCGAGAGGTTATAAAAGCCTTCCCAACTGAACCAGCGCTGAAAATAACAGAGCCGGCAGGTGGCTTTCAGGTTTCCTCCCATCTTCTGAACTGCATTATGAAGGTGTACAATGAAGCAAAAGCAAAATATCCTTTGCAAAGAGCTCCTCTGCTCTCCGAGGAGCCTTTGGAGTGTCTGCTACACTCAGCATGGCTCCCATGCAACCTGTCCAACAGAGCAGGTATGTACCCCCCTCCCCCCAGTATAGCTATGGGGCAGGGAAGCAAGAGCACCGAGCGCTCAGCACTCCTCAAGCAGCTGCTTGAGGAACAATGCAGACAGAACAGCATGCAGAGAAAGTGGCCTGGATGCGCTCCTTGCTCAGGCTGAACTGGTCCTGCCTGTAAACCACAGGAGATGGCACAAATTCAAAACCAAATCATCAAGGTGCAGCTTTGCCTCTGAGAGGGGGGGGGTGGTTATGAGTCCAAGGTTCACAGGGCAGCCACCAGAGATCTGAAAGCACAAGAGCTACTTATTATTTTTATTTTGACTAGATGAAGGCCTGCGGTAGTCGTGTGGGTGTAAGGAGGTTGGTAAAGCGGGATGGTTGCAGGCCTTGGGTCAACAGCCCTCCTTGCAATCCTCCTCTTAGAGCTGCTCTGCCTGCCTGCTTCACAGCACCGTCAGCACTTTGAATAAGAAGATGTCAGCAGAACCAATTATTGGTTGAACAGTTTAAAACGTGGGCCCCTGCTAGACCCAGAAATCAAAGCACTTCTTTTTCTCCTGTGGTTTTAGTTATTCATGAGGAAGGAACGTGCTCCTGTTTCCCTGAACACAGGAAGATGCAAACAGCAGATGATTTTTCTTTCCTCACAGCTCCTCTGCAGCCTACAAAATGTTCTCTTTTAGCTTTTCTAAGTTTAGTCACATCAATACTTCCGTGGCTGTGCTTTCGCCTTTCCTGGGAGCTGCTCTCAGAGTCATAGCACAGAATGGTTGGGCTGGAGGGGACCTGACACCCATCCAACCTGACCTCGAGCACCTCCAGGGGTGGGACACCCACATTTCTCTGAGCAGCAAAGAAGAATAGCGAAGAATTTCCTCCTAATATCCAACCTAAGCTTTCCCTCTTTTAGTTTAAAACCTTTCCCTGTCATCCTATCGCTCTTCTCCCTCCCCACCCCCAGTGCTGCTCCTCAGCCCCTCAGAGGGCTTTGGGTTTGGGTGGGAGCCTTTTTTTTGTCTCACTGCTCATCCTGTGACAGATGTGTACTTTTTTCTAAGCGTTTACGAGCAGAAATGTTTCAGCCTGCTGCCCTCAGCGACAGCTCACAAGGTGACCATCAGACTGAGTTGCTGTTTGTGCAATGTGCTGAGGGGGAGCACAGAGCACAGTGAGGATTTAAGGATTTAGGGCTCAGGGGTGTTCCACGGTAGGAGCTGATTTGGGGTTTATGGAAATGAAAAAAGGCAACTGTGTCTATAGAAAGGTGGCTGTCAGCCCACGGAGACAAGGTTCCTTCCAGGGGTGTCTCGACCTGTAAGGGTCGTGCAGCCCCTCAGGCATCGAGCCCGCTTCCCCACGTGTGTTCCCTCAGCCTGAGGTATCTCACAGCCCTCCGCCACCCGCAGCCGACACGCGGCCAGCAAAGAGCTCAACGGGACAACGGCACACCGCCGCCCCTCCGAGCCCAGCAACTGTGGTAAACAAGCGGGCGGGCCTCCCGGCTTTCCTGACGTTCAGAAGAACCAATGGGCGAGGCCGAGCTCCACCCGTTAACCAATAGCAAGCGAGGGCGGGGAGAGACGATGGGCGGGGCTAACGTCACGGCGGGCAGGATCCGGGCTGCTGATTGGCCGCCTCCCGAATGGCCGTTGGGCTGGCGCGGTGACCGAGGGCGCGGGCGGGAGGAGGGGCGGGGCTGCGGGAGCTGTCGCAGTGAGCGGCGCTGGCGGCGTGCGGTGCTGCGCGGCTCTGCACGGCGGAGCTCCTCGGGAGGGACGGGGCGGAAAAGTCCCCCCGAGCGGCTCGATGCGCTTAGATCCATGCTGAGCGATGGGTGGGCGGGAGAGCGGAGCTGCCCGTGTGAGCGGCGGGCTGCCCCGTGCCGCCTCCTGATGTAACGGCGCCCGTCGGCGCTGACGGCAGCGGGGCTGCGCTCGCTGTCACTCGGAGCGGTCGGAGGGGTGAGTGAGCGGGGCGCCCCGGGAGAACACCGCGATGACAGGCTTTAAAACGCCTTTTGGAAGCGCTCCCGCTTGCTTTCGTGGTCTGAAAGTTAAGCTTTTCCCGTAGACCCGAGGAGGGAGCGAGGGGATGTGAGTAACGGCAGAGGTTGGAGAGAGCGGTGATGCGCTGGGAGCTGTTTGAGCAGCAAAACAAAACGCTTCGGCTCCCGCCCGGAGATCCCAGCCGGAGCCGAGCGATCCGACGGCTGATGGGAAGCCCGGAGGGAGAGGGCGAAAGCGAACCGATGCCGCTGGAGGGTGGGGGAAGAGCCGGGGGGGCTGCAGCTCCTCCGTGGAAATAACGCGCTCTTACGCTCTTCTCCTCCCCTCCTCCCCGCAGAAATGCCGCAGCATGAACCCACCGCCTAAACGGACGGGATCGCGCCTGCCCGGCACCTCTCCGTGAGCCGAGTCTGGAAGCCGCCGTCCGGCGTCCGCCCCGGGATGCGCTCCCCGCCGCCTTCATGCCGGGCGGGGGGACCCTGAGCCGCCGCCCCGCGAACCTTTCGGGCAGCGCCGCCGCCCCGCCCCGCAGCGCCCGCCCGCCCGCAGGACCTCCGGGCAGCGGCGGAGCCCCGCGTCTCATCGCGCCCCGCACCCACCCACGTGCGGCCCCGTGAAGGCGTCCGCGGCGCCGCGTCTCTGAGCCCTTCGCTGCGGTGGTGGCGGCGGAGGCTCCCACCCGTCGGCCGCGATCCGCCGCCCCATGGTGCTGCCGCGGAAGCTGCCGGGGATGCCGGGCTGGCCGGCGGCGTTGGGGCTGCGGCTGCCGCAGAAGTTCCTTTTCCTGCTCTTCCTCTCCGGCCTGCTCACGCTGTGTTTCGGGGCCCTTTTCCTCCTGCCTGACTCTTCTCGTTTCAAACGCCTCTTCCTGCCTCGCCGGGCCACCTCTTCATCCTCCTCATCATCATCGTCGTCGTCGTCGTCCACGCGGGACACCGAGCTGCCCCGCAGCCCGCCCGCCGCCGCCGAGCCCCGCCACGCCAGCCCCGCCGCCCCGCGTCGCCTTCGGGAGAAGCTCCGAGCCCGCAACGCAGCCCCAGCGGCACACACGGCCCCGGCATCCCGCCCGCAGGGACCCGATGGCGAACGCCCGGCCGAGGTCGGCACCGGGACTCCCCGCGAGTCGAGAGCTCCGTTCCAATTCGACTACGAGCGGTTCCGTCAAAGCCTTCGGCACCCGGTGCGGGGCGGGCGGCCCGACCAGGACCCCGACATCCGAGCCCGGAAGATGAAGATCAAAGAGGTGAGGACTGCAGAACCGCTCTCCTCACAGCATCGTACCCCAGCCCTGCCCTCACCTCAGAGCCTCGTGTCCCCTGTGCTGGCTCCCACCCCTGATCCCCATGCCATGGGCAGCCTCACAGCCTCGCTTCTCCTCCTCCTCCTCCATCAGGCTTCATCCTCACAGCTGCGTTGTCCCAATCACAGCCCTGCCCCTCTCGGTCGCTCCATCCATCCCCTCACAGTCCCGTCCTGATCACCCCTTGTCAGCCCATGCTCTTCACATCTCTCATCTTGCAGTTCCCAAACCAGGCCCCATCACCTTCACTGCTCCCTTCTCCATCCAGGGAGGATGATGAGTTAGAGAAGGGACAGCATCTCTGCCCGTGGGCTGCTCCCGTGACATGTTGGCAGGTGTGATGTTTGTGTACACACACCTCTTGGTCTTAGGGTAACGTAGGGTAATGTAATAGTGCGAGGCTGGAAAGCACTGAATTGAGGCGAAAGGGAGATTTCAGCTTTAGTGTTATTCAAGGGAAAAAATGAAACGTGCTTGTGTGGTTGTTGAAGAGGTTCCCACCCGAGATGTGGTGTTTGAAAACGTGAAAGCTGGTGGGAGATGATGGAACTGTGCCCGACTTTGGGGATGTACAGATGGATGCGCCTTCGTGGTCACGGAGAGAAAGCTTTGCTGGGAGATGAGCTCCTTGAGAGCAGCCCTGCGGAGAAGGATGTGGGGGTTGTGGTGGGGGGAAAAGCTGGATGTGAGCCAGCGGTGTGTGCTTGCAGCCCGGAAGGCTGACAGCACCCTGGGCTGCATCAGCAGAGGGGTGGCAATGGGCAGGGGAGGATTTACCCTCTGCTCTGCCTTTGTGAGGCCCCATCTGCAGTACTGTGCCCATTTCTGGGCCCCCGGCACAGGAGGGATATGGAGCTGTTGGAGCGGGGCCAGAGGATGCCAGGAAGATGATCAGAGGGCTGGAGCACCTCCTGTGAAGGAAGGCTGAGGGAGTTGGGCTTGTTTAGCTTGGAGAAGAGGAGGCTGTAGGGAGACCTCGCAGTGGCCTCCAGTACTGAAAGGAGTACAAGCAGGAGGGGGACTGACTTGCACAGCCTGATAGTGACAGGACAAGTGAGAATGGCTTTAAACTGAAAGATGGGACATTTTGGTTTGGTGTTAGGAAGAAATTCCTTACTCAGAGGGCGGTGAGGCGCTGGCATTGCTGCCCAGAGCTGTGATGCCCCATCCCTGGAGGCACTCAAGGCCACGTTGGATGGAATCCTGGGCAGCCTGAGCTGGTGGGGTGCACCCAGCCCATGGCAGGGGTTGGAATTAGATGATCTTTAAGATTCCCTCCAACCTCAGACATTCTGTGATTCAATAAGGCTTGAGGCTGACTGTCCTGTAGGCTGTTCTGTCAGTTGGTACAGGTGGAGTTGTCCTCAGGGCAATGCTTGCAGTCCTGAGCCTGTGCTCATTCAGACCCCAACAAAGCTGGTACCATCATCAGCAGGGTGACGTGGGTGTGATGGAGGGGAGAGCTTGGCCCCGTGCCCACATTTGGTGCGTAAAAGCCTGGCAGCCTTACAGACATTGCACTGCAATCCGTGACCCAGTTAACCAAGAACTATAGATTCTGGTTTTTTTTCACCACAGTGGGGGGGAAAAAAAAAAAAAAGGAAAAAAAAAAAAAAGGAAGTGATAATGCGTGCTTGTTTTTGTTTCTCTTTCCTCTGTATTTTCCTCTTCTCCAATTCCAGCAGTCCCATTCTGGCTTGAGATGAACAGGCATACTGACATAAGGCTACTGAAAACTTCCATCAGGTTATTCTAGTCCATTGAACTGAAGAGTGCGGCCACTTGATTAAGATAAAAACTCATTGATTAAAGGTATTCTGATAGTATTTCTTCAGGAGGAAATGAAATGTGATGATGTAGCTTTGGGCACAGGAAATATGCAGGAAATGTGTTCAAATTGCTGGAAGAGCAGTTCTGTGTTAGAGGGGCAGGGTGATTTATAGCAAAAAAAAAAAAAAAAAAGTACGTGTTAGGTCACTGTCTCCAGAACATGTTGTTATAAATCAAAATCATGGACAGGCACAAAGCTTGAAGTCGTGGGAATTCATCAGCAATGTAGCAAGGAGGGGTTTGGTCCCTTTTCTCGTTTATCAAGACCCAGTGAAACAGCCTCAGATTGCATCAGGGGGAGGGGAGGTTTGCTTTGGGTATCAGGAAAGATTTCTTTGCAGAATGGGTGCTCAGGTGTTGGAACAGCCTGCCCAAATTGGTGCTGGAGTCCATCCAAGAGACGTGTGGCCATGCTGCTCAGGGATATGGTTTAGCAAACTGGGTAGCATTGGGTGATGGTTGGACTTGATGATCTTAAGGGTTTTTTCCAACCTGGATAATGGTGTGATTTAAGAATGTCCTCCTCACCACCCCACGTCTAAACTTCTTGGTGCTCTACCAAAGAAGAGGATGTGGTTGTAGTGTTGAGGCTATGTGTAAACTGCCAACTAATGTGTTACTGCTAGATTTTATTCTGCTTAAAATATAATGTTGCTTGGAGTGTGAAATTCACCTCTGCAGCATCTTCTACTTGGCTGCTGTCTGGGAGAGCTCTAGGCAGCAGTAGGAGCAGCAGAGCTGTCTGCAGATTGATTCTGAGTAGGGGGTATCCTCTTGACTCTGTGCTGTGAGTGCTGTGTTTTTAATAGTGGTACAGAACGGAGAGGAAGTAGATTGGTAAGTTTAAATGAGGTGTTGAAGCCTGTTAGGAGAAAGTACTGCAATTAGCTGAGCTGACGTGTGCGTGTAAGTGTTCTCGTTTGCACTGGAGGGTAACTTAGCAGAGTTGTAGGCTTCTTAGGTTCAATTTGTCTTGTTAAAGGCAAGTCTGGCATCGATAAGCAGTTGTTTTCCTGAGAAGGAAAATGAAAGCACCTGTATTGCATAGACTGTTTTCTGCAAAAGGTTGTTGGTCACCTGGCGGATTGCCTGGGAGGTGCAGCTGTGTGTGACTGTGGGCAGCTGAGTGAGGTGAGCACTCAGATTTCTTGCAGAAAACTTCAATAGAAGCAAATAACCATCTCCCCACGTTGGAGGTTGGGAAATTTTAAAAGAGGGCTTTGATTATTCACCTCTTAAACCGATGCCTGAAAATGTATTAGTTCTGTAATCAGTCGTGCATGGCTTCAGAGGGAACAGTACATCATACGTGTCAGTAGCACGTGCCAAAAAACAGCTAATAACTGGTATTCAAAAAGACAACAACAACAACAGGCTGTTTGTAGTCAGAAAGTGACTGCAAAAACGCCACAGTGGGATTCCATATTTATTCACTCTCAACAATTTTCAGATCAAATTGCTTCAGTGAAAAGTCAGAATGATTTCCCCTCCAACTGCTGCTACTGCAAACTCGGCCTCAGATCTGGGAAAATCATACTGTGTGGTTTCTGCCTTTCGCATCATAACAAGTAATAAAGGTTTTGCTGTTGGAACTGAGCTGACAGTTTTGCTGATGATGGATGAAGCAGAACAGACTGCTTCCTGCAGTTGTGCTCCTGTGCGTCTCATAGGTGAGGAAGCAGTGAGGACAGAGAACAGCATTACTGTAAAGTATTTTTATACCAACCCTGTTAATACCATCTAGTGCTTAAGAGCAACCACTGCAAGCAGCTGGACCAGAAAGTGTCTGTGGATGCATTGGAACAAGCTGGCTTTCTTCCAGTCACGAAGGTGGAGGAAGAAAAATGTGTGTGGTGAAGTAGATTCAATGGTTCTTTTACTCTTCGGGTACAAAAGGAAAGTTTCTTTGTCTGATGTCAGAGCATACCTCATACTTTAACCTGACGGTGTCCTTTGTCCCTTTTGAATGGGGAGAGGTGCCAAATTCAGTCAGTTTTTCTACTCCTCCTCTGGAGTAGTGCTCTAGGGTTTGACACATGCCTTCATATCCTCCGGGACTGGTAATACTGAAACCCATTTGTTTTACGTAGCAATTCCTTTCATCCTGGCTTTTCTTCTCGTCCTCACCTGCGTTTGCCTCCCCTTGCTGTCTGCTGGCCTCTTTTAACGCTGCTCTAAAGATGTGTTTGCTTTTGATAATCAGATCCCAGGGGAGGGAAAGCTGTCAGAGCCCATGCACGCAGTTATTCTGCATCGCTGCAGATTAGCAAGCCCATACTAAGGTAGATCAGTCTTCTAAACGCAAATATCTTGACAGTTTGTCACTAGAGGTAATTGACAAAAATAGAAACGTGCTCAGGACTTGCATTTTGGTGGAAAACGATTTGCTGTTGGTTTGCGGCCTTTCCAGTGTGTGGTTCTGACAGTCCTGAGCAGCATTCCCTTCTTCGCCGCCGAAGAACCTAAAAGAGGGCAATGTGTTGCTGTCAGGTTCTCCTTCAGCTGTTGTGTTTTTCTTTTTGTTTGTTAGTGTGTAGAACGATGCAAGAGGAAAGCTGCAAAGAGTAACTGATGGAAGAGATTCAGAAATTCTACGGCATTTCTTTCTCCAGCAGCACTTGCATACTTGCATGGGGTGATGCTGTGCAGTGAGGCTGTATGGTCAGTTCCTCCCAGAGCACATCTCCTCTCTAAGAGCATCTACAGAAGTCATGACCTAACTCCCACACGTTTATGGAGCAAGATGGCTCTGGGCAGTCTGTGCTCAGAATTGGAGCCACAGCAGTGTCTGTGTGATGCTGCAGAACAGGTTGATTTCTCTAATTGCATTAACGTGATTTTTTTTTTGGTGCTGTTTTGGCTTTCTTGAAAGCCTTACTTACCACGTTAGGGTTCCTCAGTCTTGAAAAGTCATAATTGTGTTTGATTATCTTATCTATCAGACATTTGTTCTGAGTGTTGTGAGCCTTCCAACAACCAGGAAGTCATTGCCTGCTGGGTTAGTGATGCTCATGTGGCAGCTGAGTGAGGCAATGTTGGAATGGTGCTGGGGCCCAATCCTGGTCCCTCTTGTGATGGGAGGCTGTGTGAAAGTGATTCCTCTCCATCCTGCCAGCAGCATTCTAACATCCACTCCACCAACTCCATTTCTGTTAAAGATCCAGTCCTTGCAAGCTCATTTGTGTGATTTATTGTTGACTGAGGGTCTCTTGAAAGAGTTTATCAGCTTCTGGCTAATAAACTTGCTACCGTGGTTCAAGAATTTCTTCAAGTACTTTTGTACAAGAGGCTATAGGAAGGCTGTGACTGAGTTTCTTGTACGTTTTATTAGCTATTACCTTTGATAAATCATTGGACTAATCTCTACTGACTACTTAATGCTTAAGAATTGCTCTGTTCCTCTCTTCAGAAGTTCAAATCACAAGTAGCTCTTGAAAGGGGAAGAGGACAGCAACACTTCAATCTGTCCCTCTGAGCAAGGACTGCAAAGACAGATGGACAGCAGGTGATCAAGCAAGAGATGATGAAACTCAACTCTTCCTCCCAGTCTCTCCTGTTAAGCCATCCCATAGTGAGATAAAGCACAGAATCACAGAATGGCCAGGGTTGGAAGGGACCTCAAGGATCGTGAAACTCCAACCCCCCTGCCAGCACCAGGTGTGCCAGCAGCTCTGCACTTTCCTCTTCTCTCCTGTTCCAGTGGTTGGGCTGAGACAAAGACAGTTTTCAAACACGTTTCTTCTGCTCCTGTGTCAGTTCTCCCAACGCAGAACATTGTGTGCAGTGATGCAGGGTGCCTCTTGTATTTACCCTTTGTTTTTTTTTTTCTTTCCTCCTTCAGCTCTCATCTGCTGATGACTCTGTGCTTTTTGGGCTTCTGAGTCATTTGTGTCAAGCAATTCACAATTTGCTAGTGTTGGGAGGAAAGATCAAATACTTGATCCTGAAATGGAAATAATGAGATGTGTGTTGAGCCATTGAGTGAACCTGTGACTGTGCTAACCTTTTTTTTTTTTCCCCCTCAGTGTAGAAGGACTCCTTTCGTACAGTGTGGATCAAAGCTCCATTCAAAGCTGTGATTTGCGTTTCCTGATTAAAGGATGTGAAAGGTTCAGTTATGTTAGATTGTCATTGGCTAAGACTGTGCTTCAAGCTGTGGTGTAAATCAGTTCTGTTTATCACCTGGCTCCCTATGCTGACTTCCACCTCTCTCCTGTTCAAAAGTGTTTTGTTGTGTCCCAGGCTGAGAATCTCCTCTTCCTGGGAGAGGATTTGCTTAATTAGAAGGGTGGGCTTCACTTTTTACATATGAAAACACATTGGATATGTTGACTTCAGCTGCACTAGAGCTCTGGGCTGCTGATTTCAGAGCCTTCTGGTGCACTGTAATTTTCATAACCATGTTTCACAGTGACTATATGGATATTTTTGCTGTGAGCAAGGAAGGCTTTATTGACTGACTTCAGTATGGCTCAGGGGCAGATTTATGCACAGATTCTGGCCCCTGTTCAGTCATTCTGGTGGCAGTTATATTCCATACCAACAACGAACGCCAGTTGTGGTCGCACATCCAAAGCTCAGGAGTACAAAGCCTTGTATCTTCTGTTTCTTTTTGTAATTCATCTGTTTGACATCTGTCCCCTAGGCTGTCCAACAGACAGGCCCGATACCTTCTACAGATGAGTTTGTTGGGTTTTTTTTGTTTGTTTGTTTTATTATTTTCCTTCTAGAAAGAAAATAAAAGCATCCCTGCCATTTTTTTTCCCTGCAGTCTGCCCTTTTTTGATTAGTGATGGCAACAGCATCTTTTAGAGCATCCCCTTGGGCTCTGGCTCTCCAGAAATGAGAATCTCTTTCAGATGGTGTCTTTAGGGAACGTGAAAATGGCTTGCCTTGTCGTAATGCATGTCTGGAAAAGCTGTCTTGCTCAGTGTTTGTGGTTCCACCCACCTTGCCCATGAATGTGGGGGTACTTGGTGAGGAGCAGATGGATTCTGGCTTGGTTCAGCTGCTCGTTGTACATAATCCATCTGGAATGTTGGTCACTTCTGAAGAGGATTTGTAGTCTTTGCGTGTAACTGGGATTTAGGAAGACTGTGTGTGTGTGTGAAGGGATGAACTTGAGATGTAGGAAGCCTTAAGGCAGCCTGCGGGTACAGCACAGAGCTGGGGGGTTCCTGCATGACTTGTACTGCATGCAGAGAGCTCTGGAGGGGAACTTCAAGGTGACATTTGTAAAAGTACAACTACTGCCTAACTCATTGCTCAGGTATTCCTCAAAGCATGCTGGAATGAAGTAGTAGTCACTAAGAGAAGCCATTACTGAACTGTCCAACCTATAGTTAAAAAAGAAACCCATGTAACATCATCACACAAAGCACATTGCTCACTTCTGGGCTCTGCCTGCCTGCCTTTGTACATCCACCCCAGCAGCAACAGTGGAAATAATCGTTGCTTGTTTGACAGGCATCTCCTGACACGTGACTGTTAGCAAAATAAGCTTGTGAGGTGAAGCATCACATTAGCCTGTAAAGGTAATGGTTTCTGACGTTGCAGTAGTGCTGGGCAAAACATTTGCTTGCTATGCCTCTTTGTGCATGAAAGTCTGTATGCATTCATGTGGATATATGGCACCTTTCCTCTTGGAAACAGCAGCACAAGCAGTAATTCCTGAGCCTGGCATCACAGAGAAGCATTGCACAGTGTGATGTGGCTCGTAGGTATGTTTTCACAATTTAAAATACCTTCTTGGTAATGGATGTCCTGCTTTCTGCTGTTATTTCTGTGCATTCTGCTATCTTCTTCCTCTGAAAGCATTTGGTTGTGCTCCAGATGGGCACAACTAAGAGAGTTGGTTCCTCGGGGTGCAACTTGTACGTCACGGAGTGCAATCTCATGTGAGTTCTCTGAACATCCTGACAGCAAGTGTCTGAGCAGCAGCCTAAGTGTAGGGCCAGAGGTATCTTCATCACTGCTATTTTTCACAGAATGGCCTGGGTTGAAAAGGACCACAATGCTCACCCAGTTCCAACCCCCTGCTGTGTGCAGGGTCACCAACCAGCAGCCCAGGCTGCCCAGAGCCACATCCAGCCTGGCCTTGAATGCCTGCAGGGATGGGGCATCCACAGCCTCCTTGGGCAACCTGTTCCAGTGCCTCACCACCTCTGGCTGAAAAACTTCCTCCTCATATCCAACCTAAACCTCCCCTGTCTCAGCTTAAAACCATTCCCCCCTGTCCTATCACTATCCACCCTCGTAAACAAAGTTTGCCTTTGTTATTACAGCATCAGCTTTGATTTGTGGAATATCAGGTGTTTGATCTGTTGTAGAAGCTTGGAGGAAATAAGCTGGTGGTATTGGAGGGGCCAAGAGCACTTTTGTTTCTGGTGGGCTTTCTTATAAACTTTGATTCTCTGAAGTGAAGAAGATGAGACTGCAGCTTTTCTCCTCTCTGTACAGTGCCCTGTGCTTTGGTCCAGGCTTGCAAATTTGTTTTCAAACCCATTGTCATCCTCTTACAGCCCAGCACCTCGTTAAGGGACTGTAACTGCAGAATCAGCTGCTCTTGCTGAGATGCTTCCAGATTTAGATGCAGCTGGATCCAGCTGGGTCTTAATGCCTGAGATAGTCCCATCAAATGATTATTATCTTTTTTTTCCCTCTTGACATGGTTAAATCTAGTTGCATTAAGAGTTTAATTAGGAGCTAGTTTGGTTCTGTTTTTCTGTCCTCTCTCCCATTCAGCTTTCCTAGCAGAAGCTGTGCGTCAGGAAGAGACTCTTGAGTTCTATTTCTGTCCTTGTTGCTGACAGTAACAGCACTGGGCTACTCTGTGCTGTTCTCCCTTTCTTCCAGTGCAGAGCAGCCTGCTGGCCTTGCTTTTGTCCTGCTTTAGCAAATAAAATAGAATATCTGCTTACCATCCAACATGAAATGATAGGCAGATAAATGTCCCTCGGTGGAGGAGGGTTGGAGTTGTGTTGTAGAAGCTGTTAGGAGGAGCTGGAGCACCTGGCTGCAGTTGTGTGCTCAGGCTGGGGCTCTGGGAGTGGAAACGTGAGGTTTTAGCTCGTGTTTAATGAAAAGCTGGGTAGAATGATGGTAAAAGCAGCTGTGTGAGAGGTAGCTCAGCTTTGTTGCAGATTTGCAGATAAATTGTAGCTGCCTTCTAACGTTCTGACGTGGTTTTCATGTGGATATTTTAAACTCTGAAGTAATACTGAAAAAACAGCAGATAAAAGTGGTCCCTGGAGACTTTCGAGGTGAGGCTGGATGTGCTCTGAGCAACCTAGTGGGGCTTTGGATGTCTCATGGCTAGAGAACTAGATGGCTGTTAAAGGTCCCTTCCCACTCTAAGGATTCTACGAATCTGACAATTGTCATCAGTCAAATTATCTTTTTAACCCAGCTGGGGAATCTGTTTGACACTGTATAGCAGGGTTTAGCAGGGCTGTGGGGCAGCAGGCAGGGAGATGGGGAGGAAATAGGAAAAAGCAGATCCTGGTTTTGGAGCTGGTGTGACAACTGGCCTTCCTGCAGCTGCAGAGGAGGAAAGAAAAGCTGAAAGAGGGTGGATTTAGGTTAGATGTTGGGAAGAAACTCCCCTCTGTGAGGATGGTGTGATGCTGGAGCAGGCTGCTCAGGGGACTTGATGATGCTCCATCTCTGGAAGTGTGCAGAGCCAGGTTGGATGGGCAGCCTAATGGAAGGTGTCTGCCTAGAGCTGGGGGTTGGCACAAGGTGATCTTTGGAGGTCTCTTCCAACCCCAGCCATTCTCTGATGATTCTGGAAGCTTCTGCTATAAATCAGCTAAAAGCTGGGACTACTGCCTGTTAGGTGGCAGGCAGCGTGGTAAGAACAGAACCTAAAATTATGGATCAGACTCTGTGATTTTCGTGGTTCTGGTGCCGTTTCTCACATCTAAAATGGCATCATGTTAAATGCTGATGTGTGGTGATCTATCATGATTAGAAAGGCATAAAATATGCCTTGTTTATGAGGATGTACCATGCAGTTTTCCATCTCGTGCATCTCAGCTCCATCCCCTTCTGTTTCAGTTTGATGCTTAGAGACTTGGCAGGAAAAAAACTCCTGCAAAGCACATCTCAGTCCCCCGTACAGCTTAGAAACGTGAAGTCCCCACTTCTATAAACGTGATGAATCTCTTTGGTGGTTTGGAAGACGTGCTGCTGCATTTGGAATGGAAAGACAACTGCAGAAAGCAGAAGGAGCAGAATGACACTGATGCTTTTGTGCTTTTTAACTTTTCCAGTTGCTGCTTCTGGATCACTTTGCTAGCAAAGTGAAAGCTGGATCGTGGAAGATGAAAGCGCTGTGTTGTGCATCTTGCCTCTCCAATGCATGGGGTTAAAAAGCAGTGAGGAAAGGAAAACTGACAGCCCTTTAGTAAGAGTAGGCAGCACATCCAGCCTCATCCATCTCTGTGTGCCTGATCAGCAGTGCAGGACAGAACAGGGCAGGAAGGTTGAAGGCACTACAGCCAGCACAGCCCAAGGAACCATTTCATAGTGGGACTTTTTGTACCTGAAAAATGCAGCGTGGGCTTCTTGTGGAAGAGCCTTCTGACCTTCTCAAATGAAGGGGTTAGAACTGGCGAGGGAAGGAAATAACTTGAAATTTCCTACTTGGCTTAAAATGATGCTGACTCAGAATTACAGTTTGAGGAGTTCTGTGCAGCAAAGTAGTCGTTTCCACATCCTGTCCGTGTGCGGGAAGGGTGAGTCCTTCCTAAGCTCTGATTTAGAAGAAAAATGACCCAAAAAGATTGCCCACCTATTTCCTTTCTCGTGTGCAAGCCCTATCAGCCATTTCTATGAAAAAAAAACCAAACTACTTTCCTGAAAGCTGCAGTGTGAAGCTGAGTCCAGGCTTCCTTACAGATTGGTTCTGTTATGATGGTAAAGAAAAAAACCTCCCCATTTAGAATAGTGCTGCCACTGAAAAAAAAACAAAAAACAAACCAACAACCAGATCTATAGGAAATGAAATGAATATCCTGAGGCAGATGGTTGGTGTGTATTCAAGTGCATTTTATGGAGGCTTTCTTCCTTTCCCCATCATTACTTCTTTTCCTCAGGGCAGTGAATGTGAGCGACGGATTCACCCGTGTGAGAGCCCAGGCTGACTTGGTTGTCCCCCATTCCTTCTCCTGGCAGTGTGGGAGTCTGAGTGTTGTCCATCAGTGCATGTTTTCCATGAGTTCATGCGACCAGCTGGGTGGAATTCTGCTCTGAAACCTGGAGATGGGCGTTTTGTGTGTGTGCTGATGAGGGAGGGCTGTGCCTGAGGCTGTGTTGGGTTTGTAGAACACACAGCCAGAGAGAAGGACAAAAGCAAGAGCTGAAATGACAATAGGAACCTCAGACCAAAGTAACCTGTGTGTTCTGGTCCTGAAATAAAGCAGTGAATGCTGTTACAGCTGCTGGGCAGCATCACTCCAAGGTTTGTTTTAAACTGTTGTGTTCTCTCACGTTTCCTGTTTGCCTGAAGGATTTTGGAAGATTCTTTAACTTTGTTGAGTGATGCTGGAGAAGAATGTAGTTGGTTTTCTGAAGCTGCCTTCTTCCCTTTGCTATCTGAATCAAAGAATACGTGGGTCACTGAGATGCTGGGGCTGAACTTGCTCAGAGCTGGGCTGTGTGTTACAAAAGGGAGCTTTATTTGAAGCAGTCCTTAGAAGCTGACAAATCCTGGTCTCTCCTAGCTGAAGAGAGGTTTAATTTTTTCCAACGAGAGATGAAGCCAAAGGGGCAGGAGGAGAGGAAAAGCTGTGCTGGTGCGTGTGTTGGAACGCACACAAACCTTGCAGTCCTCCAGGGAAGGTTCATGTGCTGAGCGTGGGCAGGATGGCTCACAGAACCCAGAAGGAATTGCTTGAGTTGGAAGGGGTCCTTAGAAAACACCCAGCCCATCTGTAGGCCTCTGGTAAGAAAACACTTCTGAGTTTTGATAGGGAGATGCCCAAATGCCCTGGATCTCTCCTTTCTGCCTTGTGAAGGTGCTCTGTTAATAGAAGGAAAGCTGCTCTGCAGTCCTTGAAGACCATTTTATTTTTCTGCTTGCTCAGTATTGAACACGTTGTGTCCCTCTTTGCCAAAGCTGTACATGTCACTGCTGTAAGGAGGGCAGGGGTTGGGTGGGTTTACACTTCCATTGACTTTTGTTGTCAGTATCATAAAGAAATGTGAAAACTCAAAACTGAGAATCTCTGTATTTAGGTGTACATCAGTTTCAGCCTTCCATTTTTAGCCCATTTTAATTACCATTCCAAAACACCAGTGCTCCTCCAGTACACACTGATCATTTAGAGCCTGAGGCACGTTTACAAAATTCCAGCTTGGTTTGCGTGGCGTAGGGTAAAAGCAGGCTCTTGGTGTTTTTAAAACACTGCAGTACTTCAGAAATGCACCAGGAGAGCTGAGTTTGAGAGTGCTCAGCACAGTGCTGAATGCAGCCCCATTCATTCAATGTTCCGTGAGGATTAAGGATGTTATAATTAATGAGCCATTGGCTGCCAGTTCTAGCAGCATCTGGGAAAATATCATTCCTTCCCAGAAGTGAAGTTCTGAAAACTTTTAGTTCAGTGCTATAATTCAGTTTTTATTTTTGCAGATGATGAAATTCGCTTGGGATAACTACAAGCAGTATGCACTGGGAAAGAATGAGCTGCGACCGCTGACTAAGAATGGCCACATTGGTAACATGTTTGGTGAGTTCTGCATCCATTTCAGTGTGAACTCGTCTTGTTTTTAAGGTCACACGTCCATGTCACTCCTTTCTCAGCAATGCAGTGAGGTGTCTGCGACAGATTTGATCTTTCTTCCATTTTTATGTAGTGATGCTCCTAGGAGCTTCCTGCCTTTTTGCTGGCAATCTCCTTCCTATAAGCAGAGTGCTCAACCTGCATCATCTCTGTGTGCAGATCTGGCAGCAAACACATCCAGGAGTAATGTTAAAACCAAGCTATGTGTTTATTAAAACATAAAGTCAGTCCAAATCTGTCAATGCTGCTGTTTGTTTAAGTTTATACACATCAGGACTTGATGAAACTGAGCAATTCTTCTGTCACTGCTCCACTGCTGAGCAAGATGTGAATTCCATGAAATATTGAATGAGTGAATGAATATTTCAGGCTCTTAATGCCATGTGGTTACTTGCATAATTCTACTCTTTAGCAAAGTACTTTTTTTCTTTGTGAGCCACTTGCATAATTGCAGTGCTGTTCTCATGCTCATTGTGACGTGATGCTCTCCAGGTGTCCCAGCCCTTCTCTAATGTGGGTTGTAGGACATGCAGCCTCCTGGAGGAGCCTCATGAGCTTAGGGGAGCTTGAGATGTGTGTGAGTGGATGTCTGAAGGAGGAAATAGTTCCACGTGTCCCCCACGGTGTTCATAACCTTGAAGAGCAGCAGTGCTGCTTGGCTGAGGAGATCCCCTGGTGGAGATGGTAGAGGAAGAAGGGCTGCATTGCAGTTCAACCACAGCTTTGGGAGGAGAAACCTGTGGGTTCTGCTTGTGGCACGACTATCAAGTCCTTCTGTTGCCACAGATGAGGCATTTGTCTCTTTTGTTTCTGCAGAGATACCAGAAGAGTTAATTACATCTGGCTGTGGTGTCTGTAAGTTGCATGGAAGCTGTGTTAACAGTTGCTGGGGGGCCTGGAGTATCCAATTAGGGAAGTGAGAACTGTGTTGCACGGGCTGCATATGCCCAG
Organism: Phasianus colchicus; assembly: GCF_987193195.1. Classification (NCBI taxonomy): domain Eukaryota; kingdom Metazoa; phylum Chordata; class Aves; order Galliformes; family Phasianidae; genus Phasianus; species Phasianus colchicus. The sequence continues at coordinate 3,260,176 of NC_143459.1, read as the reverse complement.
ATGCTGCACTTACATGGTCTCACTTCTGTCAGGAGCAGTGATTTTGGGTTTGTTCTTTCTTTCCCTTCCTCTTTTTCCACCCCAAGGATACCCAGAGTTGAGAATTTGCATTAACTTCAGCTCTTAGTTAAGCACTTTGCAACTCCTTTCTGGTAAGCATGTCAAAATTCCTGAAGGAGCTTGAAGACAAAACAGACAAAAATAGTGAAAGCTTTTACGTGTTTATTACAGCTTGAAATGCTCATTTGAAAAGTTAGAACAGGAGAAAAACAAAAGGACTATTAATGTCACATCCTGTCCTGTGGGCTTCTTCAAACACCTTTGCTATTAACATCCTTATTCTGGGGCTGACGTAGAGCAGATCTGCTTTGCTGTGTTCAGCAGCAAACTGAAAATGTTTGATTTGGACCAAGTAGATTCAAGTCCCTTCTGAGCTGAAGATTGAGATTTAAGTCTTAGAAAATAAAAGCAAACTTGGGGGAAGAGTGCTGGCCTAAGATGCAAAGCACAGATGCACGTTCCAGTATCTGTGTTTGCATCTGTAGTCTCTCTTCAGCTCTTTGGATATGAAAACAGCTGCAAAGTTTGGATGGCAAAGGTTTGATCTGGGCCTGTCTTTGGTGAGAAAAGGAACACATTTCACATTACCTCAGTAAAACTGTTAATCATCCCATGCTCCTTCACGAATTTAATGAACTTCCCATTGACCTCGAGCACAGTTTTGAGTTTAATGAGGCCTGAAAGTAGGACAGCGTCTTGGGATCTGTCAGAACAGCAAAAGGGAGGATAAGGAAACAAACAAACAAACAAAAAAATAGAAAAAAACAGCCAATAGAGCATCAAATAAAAACAGAAGGGAAAAAATCCTCTGGAGTTGTTGTGCTAAGAGGACATTCTTTGGGCCCTCCCTTCAAGATGCTGAGGAGCACAGAGGAGCTGTGGAGGCAGCTTCCTCTCACTGTGTGGATGGGCAGGGACAAATTCTTGTTTGTTTTCTCCTTTTCTCACTAACTGGGGATCGTATTTAAGGATACAATGAGCTTGTCTTTAGGCTCTTTTTTAATGCTGCCCATATATGTGTTGTTTGCGCCTCGTTCCAGGCATTAATTATGCAGAAATAATTGTCTCATCTGCAGAGTTATTGAGCGTGTGATTAAAAGGCGGCCAACTGAGAGTGAGCATTGCTGGCCTGCCCTGCTGCTTCTCTGGGTTATGGAGGTGTTGGTGGCAACCCTACAGCAAATGCAGCGTGGAGGTTGGCCTTTCCAGCTGGCTTGAGCTGACATCCAGCATCCAGCCCAGGTATTTCCATGGCACCTCTTTATGCCAGCTGGGTGATGTTTGTATTCAATGCTATATATCATCTTTGCAGCTCCTCTGCTTTGGAAAGAAGACGTCTTGCAGAAGTGCTGAGAGCATTTAGTCATCTTAGTATCATCGTTAAGTACTACATGTAATTCCTGCTGCAGACACGAACCCACCTGCAGACACGTTGCCACCAGCAGCAGGAGTTAAAAATTAAATTTTTTCAGTTTTCAGTGGCATCTCTTTATGTTTGAAGTATCCAGAGACTTCTGGCTTTCTTATCTTATCCTCCTGTGTTTGGCTTTTCCTCGTTTATTCAGAGGGGATGGGTAGCTCTAAATTGTGTGGCAGAAAACCCATTTATTTTCTTTGTTTTTAATTCACTCTTGGAAGTTCTGCGGAGATTAGACAGGTTCAGACTGGCTTTGCTGTGTTGGATTTCCCACTTAAAACTAAACTGCTTTAGCACACACTTTCTCGTGCTGTTGTGAGGTTTCTTGCCACCTTCATTGCCTATCTCATTGATTACTGATCTGAATTACTGCTAAACTTTGACAGCTTTCTGTTTGCCTTCAGGAGATTGCATTTAAAATAGTTTCTGCTGCAGAAATTCCTTTTCTATAATTTTGCCAAGTTCTCATTTCTGGTGTTATTAGTTTTTCATCTCTGCTGCCTTTTGGGACAAGGGAAGCCTCTACCTCTCTTGATCAGCAGATGTTACATCATCCCATAGGGCATCAGCTTTCAGGTTTCAGTGTTCTCAGATTTGGGTCTGTGTTGGGGTGGGCATTTTTCCTTTGAGGACCTTTGTAATTTTTTAAAATACTCTTTCAGCCCTCAAGATTGTTCTTCTCACCAGGGAGAATTTCTTTTTTTGGAAGTTCAGGAAAACTGCTTAGCCTTTGCTGGAGGCATCTGTGTGCAAAAACTGGGAGGATTTTCAGGGCTTAATAAAATCATTCATCCTTCTTGTGATGTTTTATTATCCAAAAATACCCAACCTACTACACCCCAAAACTGTATTTGCAGCTCCCAATAGAAATAATGAGCAAAAGATCAGTGCTGGAAAATAAAGATGTTTCATGAGAGAGTTCTAAAGGCAGAGATTGTTTCCATACAAATTTAAATGTGCTCAGAATATCCTTGCTCTGGTAGAGCCACGCAGTTAAGGACACCTAAGTTATGCTTAATTCTAGCCATAGTGCTTTAATTTGAGTATCTGATTACATAGGAATACCATTTCTTCCTGGAGCTGGGGGACAGGAAGGCACAGTTAGTGAGCACTGCAGAGTCGCGTGGTCCATGAGCACAGCATTCCAGGTGATGCTCTTCACATCAGCCATGATTTCTCTGCGTCATACCTTGATTTCTAAACTGAAATCTGTGCTGTGTTCTGAAAGCAGGAGCCGATAATTCAAGATCAAGGAAACTAAGGATCAAGGTTTTTCCTGCAGGTGAGAGTAGAGAACATGCATTGCCCTCATTGAAGCCCTCTTCAGGCACCTGGAAGTGGAAGCTGCCCTACGTAGGTGTTAAAATTAGCACTTTCTGACTAGGCTGGAACATTCCTTCTCTCTTGGCAGGCTGCATCCTGGTTGCTGTGGGAACCAACCCTTTTAATTTCCTGACTTCTGTGTACATCCAAAACTGTACTGCGATGTGCTCTGTCACTAAGATAGCTTTGGGGGTTTGCACGGATCAGAAAACATTCTGTGTAGCACTTCCTTTCTTCAGCATCGCTTTGGTGCATCTCCAGGAGGGCACCTTCACGAGGTTTCCTGCTCACCTGCAATTCCCATTCACCTTAGTGAGTAATCACAGGATGAAAAGGAACGTTTAGCTTTTCCCTTCTTAAGCCATTCCTAAGATACCAGATGTTGGGAACTCAGTAGAGCTGTTCTACCTCCATGCTTTAGTTTTAAGACTCATGCTGGTGTCTGACCCTACTCTCCTGCTCTTTTGCTTCCCTCCAAACTCTACACATGAGCCCATGTGTTTCCTGACCTGGATTCTCTTCTAGCTGAGGCTCCACCAGTGTGGATTGTGAGAGCCCTTCTCACTTGCAGCAAACACCAGTTACCCATCCTGAGGTGAGTTTTTTTCCTTTTGCAACATTACAGCGTTGACTTGAGCTGAGTTTGTTATTTGCTGTAGTCTTGGCATCGCTCTTTGCAGAGTGCTGTCTAACCATTTATTCCTTAGGCTTTGTTGTTCTTCCCTCTGGGTGAAATCCTTTGTGTTCCAATTGGATTGCATCCTGGTTATTTCAGAAGATTTTCCCAGTTTTCAGGGCTATCTTGAAACATAATCCTGTTCTGTAAGACACTGGAGAGCATTTGCAGCCTTTCAGCTGCAGTCTTCTTGGTGTGACTTTCTCCTAATGGGAGAAGAAAGGAATATGGTTCCAAGTTGAAATGGCTTCCTATGTTTCTGCTCATTGGCTTAGATGTGGTAATGGATGATGTGCATTCTCCTGACCCACTGCATTCACAAACAGTATGTATTTAGATCCTTTCCTTGCTAACCTAGCTCAACTCATGACCAGTAATGAGAGCTTCACTGTATCTGGTCTGAAAGCAGGTGTCCAGGTGCAGATCCTTCCATTCACTTTCATAATGAACAGCATAAGTAATCCTCTTAAACCCACGTTTGAAGCAAGAGGCAATTTCTTATCTCTCTGAAGTGTGCTCTCACAACTGGACTTTGTTAAGAGTCAGAGCATTTCTGTGAACACACTGTGGGAAGTGATGTTTGTTCACCTAGACTGGTGAAAACCCAAACTATAAGATTTTTGAGCCTTACCTAGAAAGGCAGTGTCTGTTTTGCAGAGCCTCTCCAGAACGGGTCTCATCTACTGAGGAAAAGTGCTACCTTGACTTATCTCTGCTTATCTCCCTCTTGTGTTGTCACAGTGCATCTGCCATAGACACTTTGTGGGCTGTGTGATTGGAAGGTAGAAGGGCACCTTCTCCTTTATTATAATGAAGTATCTCACCTTTGAATTCTAACATCAATTAGCAGTCTGTGCTCATTAACTGCTGCCAATATCTCTCAAAGTTCATGGATAATAGTTGCAGTTAGAATGTGTGTGTTTATTTTAATAGGCCTGTTGGGGCCCCTCTTGTGAAATGATGCATGTCCTCAAGGAGGTGTATGACGAAGCAATAAATAATACATAATCAGGTTACCTTTAGCCAGCCTGAAATTAATTTCAAACATCCAGAAGAGACCAACAGTGTTTTGCCCACTGGTATTGCTGCTGTCATCTTCCCTTTAACCTCCTTGAACTGTTTTACCCAGAATTACTCCTTGCTTGTCAAATTTTTCCCCAAAACAATCCCTGCTGGCTCACCAACAACCAAAACAAAGGAGAAAATCTCTTTTCCCAAAGGGGCATTTGAACAAGTATTGCTTTCCATTTTCCACTGAGCTCTCCGTAGCCAACTTAGTCTGCCTGCAATGGAATCTGTGCCATGGGAAACTGAATACACACAGAGAGTGGATTTGCAGTATCTCTTCTGTACTGAGAATTATATTCCTGAGGCTCAGGCAAACCACTTCTGGCACTCACAAGCAGACACAGTTTGACTTGAGCACTGGGGAATTTGGAGTTGCCTGATGATGGGATATCACCTGTTGGTGGAGGAGCACTAAATGTCAAAAGGTGGTTGGAGAAATCGGGGGAAAAATATTAAACTGGGTGCTGCATGGTATTAAATGCTTAATAATCAGTTGGCAATAGATGCTTATTATGTCGTTCCTTCCACTGGAGGAAGTAACTACCTGAAGGGCTGTTACTGTGATGAGCAATTCATTTTCATACCAAACACCTTTATTTTCTTCTCCTCCTTTCTGTGAAGCACAGGTGCAGTGCTTAATTTGGAAAGCAAAGAAAGATGAGGTTGTCTGAAGGCCTGAAGAACCTTTCATTTTTAAGCTTGCCTGAGAACGTGCTGATAAGAAACAGATCATTTCTAATTCTTGAACTAATTTCACGTCCCCTTTTCTCTCTTTGCTGCTTCCTTGATTTCTCAGATAAAGAAAATAAAGTTACTCTGTGTTACAGCTGTCAGGTTTACAGGTTAAAAAATGACAGTGGATAATAAGAGTGGTCCAGAGTGGGTAGGGAGCTCTGACCTAAATACGGATCAATGTCTCAGAAGGACCAGGCTTCCAACCATTCATTTTGTCTGACCCAGAGCACCCCACAGAGAGGACTGGTAAATCTGCACTGCAGAGCACATTTTCAAGGAACTGTTCACCATGGACCTTGTTGCTGAGATCACCTTGAAGCCTGCATGAAGGTTCCCCCAAAAATTCTGCCTTTGTCCACCACACAGAAGCTGTCTGGTAAGGGAGTCACCATCCCTGAAGGTGCTCAAGATGTACTGAGTGAGGAATGTGCTTTAGTAAGGGGATGTTGGTGGTTGGACTGGGTGATCTTAGAGGTCTTTTCCATCCTTTGTGATGCTGTGTGGCCACAGCTCCCTGCCAGCACAAACCTCCATACAGATGTCAGATGTTGAGTCTGGTCTCCAAGCAGCATCAGTGTTCAAAAAGAACCAAAGGGAACGAGCAGAGGAGCGCTCAGAGACGGTTGCTTGTCAGACTCCTGTTTTAACAAGGCACTGATTTTAATCAAAGCTGGTTCGATCTTTTGAAGCCTTCACCACCAGCATGATGAGAAGAAGGGATCTCAGTGTTTTTCGTTCTTGTTTTGCCCTGTGTTGCCAACCCTCCGAGAGGTGGAAATAAATAGTCACTAATGACTGGAGTCTTCTGTGCCTGAATAGTTAACAGGTTTGTCATACTTGGTGAGAACTGCATCCTAATTTTTATTCCTAACAAGATTTCAGCACTAATTTTTGTTCTGACAAATGTGATGTGACATGAGAACAGTGGGAGTCGGGGCCTTTCGTTTTCGATCTGGGTCTGCGTTGCGCTGATCTGAGTTCCATCCCCTCTCTTTTTGCCTTTCACTTGCAAACTTGGTGATTAAAATTAGCAAAAGGCTTTTTGACACTCTCTCCTGTAGCACTTACACAACTCTGCTGTATGCAGGGTGAAGTACGATGGCTTCCTCGTGCTTTGTACTTTTCATTTTAAGCGTTGGCGCAATGCGTTCCTGTATGGATATATATAATTTTAAATGGCTTTGTTGGAAATGAATGATCTGGTTTTTCTTTGCTGAGAAATTTCATAACGAATGATGTGCCACATGGCATGGCAGGGCCCCCTGGGTTCTGTCTCCAGCACTTTAGACACAATATTCTTTAGCTTCTTGGCTTGCTGTAGTGTCTTGGTGCATTGGCACTGCCTCCTGGGTGGCTGTGATGCTGAGGTTAGCTGGGGCTTCCATCTGTCTCTGTGACAGTTCATAACAGTAGTGTGACTGTAGGATGGTTTGGGTTGGAAGGAACCTTAACCTGCTTCTACTCTGCCCCTGGCAGGGACACCTTCCACTAAATCAGGCTGCCCAGTACCCCATCCAACCTGGTTTTACTTTTAATTCATTATCTTCTGTTCTATCCTTACGTTCCCTGAAAAAGGGGCCCCTACTTATCTTTCCTTTCATCTATGCCCCATTGGAGCACACCACCACTTGTTTGGGCTAATGGCTGCTGTTTGACCCCCTGGATGTGCAACTGCAAAGTAGTGTCCGTTGGCTAGGGGAGCTTTTTGGAGCTGGGAATGCCCTGGGGAGGAGAGCATGCAGAAGTGTTTTATGCAATTCTGAAGAGAGATCCTGAAATGTTAGCTGCTGCACCAACATTCCCTTCTCCTTGGGCCTGCTGTTGTCCGTTCTTCTTAATACAGAGCCTTTGAGGAAGGATGAAGGTGAATGAATCATGCTTTGTTGCTGGTGAGTCACTCTGTTGCCTCCGTATCCTCTCTTCCCTTGTCAGTGAGTCACTGACACCTTGTTAGAGCAGCCGTAGGCCACAGGCCCTGCTCCCACTTACAAGTGTGCAATGGGGCTTTTTTGGGATGGCAGCTGACAAGATGGTATGAGGTTCAGGGTCCAGCAAGCTGAGAGGTTGCATCACTTACAGGCAGCGCTTTGGCAGGTGGAACTGATGGAGCAGCAGCACAGCCAGAGAAGGTGAACCACTTTCTGAACACAGTCAGAACTGCTCTTTATTTCCTAAGGGAACACACTGAAAATATCCTGGATGCTTTTGCAAGTGCTCTGCAGTCTGCTTGTCATTTTTCTTTTTTCGCAGTCCACTTCTGACCCTCTTCCCTGATTTTTGTCCTTTGCTCTCTGCTCCTTGGTCACAAAGTTGCTGTTAAATCTGCGCGTGCTTCACCTCGCACTGTAGGGTGCAGAAGTGGAGACTGAAGTTGTTCTGAGCTGAAGGTTTTCAGCTTGGCTTCCAGAAGCTGTATGAAAACTTGTGGCTGTCTCTGATGTGACTGTGTTCTGTTCTGCATAGCTTGCAATGAGGCTGAAGGAGAGAAAAACCAAGGGTACATCACAGTCTGCTGATAGGAGGTGATTCTTTGCCTGCTGTGCAGTGGGTTGTTTTGCTTCTTAAAAACTTTAATCCTGTCCTCTTTGTAATGGAGCAGCTCTGCTGTGCTGTGAGAGCAGCACTTGGACCTATCCCAGCACAACCAGCAGCAGTCCCATGGTCAGTAAGCATGGCCAGGTGGGATGTGGTCGCTTCAGTTGGATTACACACGTGGAACTGGTGGTTTTTGAAAGCTTCACCGAATCAGATGTAAACCTTCATTAATTTGCTAACGATCAAACGTGAAGTTTCTGTTGTGAGTGTGTTTCACTGGGCTGTTTGTGCCTGAGTTGGTGGGTTTGATTTGCTGATAATGGGTAGCTGTAAGGAGGTTCACAGATGCAACAGCAGTTGAGGTACCACCGTTGGTGTAAGTCCCAGCTTGGTGCTTTGCAGTGCTTTTCAGGTTGTAATTGGTCTTTGCATGCTTGGCAGGTGGTGGGCTGTTGTTCTCCACCTCTGGCTGCCTCTCGTGGCCTCCCTTTAAACTACACATTGAGAAGAAGGGTGTTGTTTCCTTTTTTCTTCCCCACAGGGGCTTGCTGGGAGCCTGAAAAAGGAGCAGGGCTGTGGGATGTGCAAGTGGGTGAAACCTGTGCGTGTGTCAGCGGACTGTGTTCATTGAGATTTGATGTGTGTCTTCCAAAGCATTGCCCTTCTGGTCTGCTGGGTGTGTGTTGAACCTCATGTTGAATCTTTGGGAGTTGCTTTGTCCTGCAAGCTCCTGCTGCAGGTGGCTTTAATGGCTACCTGAGCTAGCAGGCACCAGAGAGGAGTCAGAGAGAGAGTGGGAGCAGGGGATCCTGAGACCTTCTATGCAGCTGATGCACCTCAAACTGGAAGGAGCTGCTATGGGCTCTATGGGTGGTTTCTAAAGGCCCCTTTGAGATAGTGTCAGTTGAACAGTCTGGCTTCTTTGGGCTGACATCACAGTGTGTTCCCACAGAGGCTCCAGGGGGGACAGCATGCATACAATGCTCCTTCTCTCTGCAGCACGCTCCATTCCGCACCTTTCATGGGCGCTATGTTAATTAATGTAACGTTTGTTTGTGATTTCTGTGGCAGTGCTCACAAGTGAGGGGATGGGTGGTGATCGCCCTGGGTGGGTGGGAGTGGGAACAGAGCAGCCTTGTTGCATACATGGCTGTCTCCATTCTTCTCGTGCATAAAAGAACGAATGCTCACAGCCTGGGACGCGGTGGTACAGGACCTCCTTCAGTCTGAGGGGCCTCAGAGATGAACGTTTGTGTTGCTTCCATGAGCTGCTGCATTTTCACACAGATGGAGCTCCAGGCAGAGCCCCTGTTGCTTGCTGCCATACTGCAAAGTCCTTCAGTTAAAAATATCATGATCCCCATGCAAGCATCACCGTGTTCTGCCTGAGCTCCCAGTTTTCCCCTGGTCCCACCCAAAGGTTCCTCCTCCTCATTCACAGTGCTCTCATGGAGCAATGTAGGAGCTCATGAGGATCCCAGAGCTTTGTCTGCTAGGCACATGCTGTCCTGTTGGCCACCAGCTATGTCATGACCTGCCTCCTCCAAGCAAGATGTAGCTCTGCTCTGAGCCAGCTGTGCAGCAGGATCAGCAAGGTGGGAGGATTTTATTGGCACATAGGACCTGAGATTCATAGAGGCAGGCAGAAACTCAGACACAGAGTCTTGTTAAATGTCATTGCTACCTTTTCTGGGCACCTTTGGAAGGTTTGCATGTGAGGGTTTGTACTTCAGAACCCTCTCAGCGGGAGTGCAGTGAAGATGGAAACAGCTGCTGAGCAGGAGAGTGTCAGCAAAAGTCGGAAGTGATGCTGGGTTTTGATTCCTCCTCCTTCCAAACCTGCTTCCCCTTTGGTTATATCCTTCACATTGTATTGTATAGATCTTGAAAGGGGATTCTTTTGTAACATCTCTCAAAGTAATCAGCACGGCAAGCAAATATCCCTGCCGTTATCAATGGCTGTGTGTGTGATCTAACAAACGTGCCAGGATGTGTACAGCACTGCCCTTGGACAGCTGAGTGCAGTCCCAGCCATCATTGGACGCTGTGTCATGAGCTCTGTGGTGATCTGATGAAACAAAGTCCAAGCAGAGACCTGGAAGGAATATCATCAAATTAAACAGACCCAATTAGTGTTATTAGAATTGTCACAGTAACAGGCTGTGCCTCCAGCAGTACTGCCCTTCCTTCTCTTTTTGAAACATTTTGCTTGTGTCCATGTTGTTTTTCTCCTTTATATATATATATATATAAAGACATAATCATTAATACTGAAGAATCATTACAGTTGATAAAGAGAGCTCTGACTGCAGCAATGCTGTCATCGCTGCTTTTGGAAAACACACCACACAAACCTCAGCTCAGTTGACTTTTTTCGTAACCATCAGTTGATGTAGTGGCTATTTGATTCCATCTATTGCATGCTGGAAGATAGCTTCAGTTAGATGAACATTTTGCAAGCCTGGTAGGAATAAATGGATTTCTAGAGACTGCCTTCATCTCTTCTCCACAGTCCCTGTTTTTTCATGCAGACAGCATCTGAAAGCCAGCAATCTGTAGCTGAGCAGTGAAGTCTTGGTTGGGTTTTTATTAAAGCAATGATGTGCTGACTGGCTGAAAAGTGTCAAAACTGCAGGCTTGTAGCATCAACAAAATAAGGCAGGATGCTTTTTGCACAGCATACGAGTGCTGAAAGCAAAAATGAGCCCTGCAAGAGATGGGTGGGTCTGAGCCCTTCTTTGGGTAAGGGTATGATATATATCAGACACTGTCTCTTTTTAATGAGAAAAGCCAAATACTTAAGATTTGTGACATGTCTCACCTTTGCCTTCCTCTCTTCTCTGCAGTAGTTCCTTAGTTGGGTTTTTCTCTCAAACAAAACTACAGCTGAAGTAGAACTGAAGGTGTTGCAGAAGTGCCAGCCTGGCGTAGGCAGGCTGGGATTGCTGGCAGAATATAGGGTGGTATTTTAAAGTCAGGTAGTGAGACAAAGGAGCTGATGTGAGCCAAATAAAAACATCATCATGCCTATGGCCCTGCTGCACTGCATCCACGGAGGGATGACAGCAAAGCTTCAAAGTGCCCAGACTGCTGAATTCCATGTGCCATCCCCAGAGGCACCCACAGCTCAGGCTGCGGTTTGCATGTTGTGCTAATGGGAAACCCTGGGTTGTGATGTGGTGAAAAAGTACTTTGTGCCCTGGATAATGGACACTGCATCAGGACACAATGATCAGAACCCCGTCCTGGTGCTCCTGCACAGTGCAAATGCAGCTCTTTTCCCTCAGAAGAGGGCTGCTCTTAGGACTGAATTAGGAGGAGGCTGTATTTGGGTTTGCAGCTGAGCAAAGATTAGAATTGGAATTGCCTAAATGTTTTGTCTGAGACAAGAGCTGAGAAGCAAGTCCAAGGATTGCAGTCATGACTGATGTTTAAAGTGTAGATCTTGTGCTGTTCTTTGGAGGTATTTCTGAACAGCATCAGGCCTTTGAAAGTTGGCTTCTCCAGAGCAATATCTTTTGGGTGGCAGAGCTGTCAAGTCCTCCCAGAAGATCTCAGCCTAAGCTGTGGTCACTCTGGATCCCATCCAGAGATCCCCATTACTGGGACTAGGAACACCTGCTTATCTCAGCTTCTGCAGAATCATGTAGAGACAAAAAAAAAAAAACAGTGCTTTCATCACACTGTTCTGTTTGCACTGCAGGAGGACTTCGAGGAGCTACAGTGGTAGATGCCTTAGATACTCTGTACATCATGGAACTGGAGGAGGAATTCCAAGAAGCAAAAGCATGGGTGGAGAAGAGTTTTGACTTGAATGTGGTGAGTCAATTACTGGGAGTGCCCGTCTGTACCACAGAAGCCTCTGTGCATGTCTGGCCAGTTCTAATTGCAGAACCTTTTCTAAAAGTCATTTGAGGACGGGGAGCTTTGAAGGAGGCATTACTTTTGGAGTGAGCTACGTAGATGATAACTGCTGTCCTTTCCAACCCAAACCATTCTGTGCTTCCTGGGAGAGCTGGTGGAATCTTATCAGTGGAATGCAGAGAGTGTTCAAATCAAACCACAGCTCCAACTTCTCTGTTTGAATGCCAGCTTCGTTGTCTGCCACGAAGAAAAATGCATGCAGCCACCTCATCATGTGGGTGGGCATGACTGGCATTCACGTGTTCATAAAAGGAAGACCACATTTGATAAATTGGATGGATGCTCTCAGCACATTACTAAATCGATAAACAAGGGACAGAATCAACTGGGAAATAATTCATCTGGATCTCATAAAAGCTTTTAATCTTAGTCTGTGGAATAGGCTGATCTGCAGAGACAAGGATGAATGCTGTGGGTTGATTGGTGGTGTCAGAAAGCCCAGCAGAGAGGAGCAGAGAGGTTAATTCAAAATTGTTCTGTGCAAGTGACTCTGACAGTCCCAGAGAGTGAGGCAGGGACTCCCAAGGCCCATTTTGAAACTGGGTGCCTTGCACTGCCTCCTGCCTTTTCAGCTGTCATCTCAAGGGAGCGTTTGCTCTGGTTTGTAGCCTGCAGAGAGAACAGCCTGGTGCACAGGGCTGGGTGTCCCTTCACTTTGCCCTGCTCACTGAAAGTGCTGTGTTGGTAAAATATCTTTCCATTTTGTGGCTTAATGCATTTGCATGTGGGTAGGAATCATTTATCATGCAGACCCACCAGCTAGGAGCCTGTGTTTTGTTTTGAATGCAGTCCTTCTGACATTTGCTGATCATCGGTTGGGTAGGTAGAGCAACACTTGTTCCAGGTGAGTGGTTCTTGAGTGATTGATTCAGTGAACCATGTCCATCTCTGTCTGCTCTCTCTGGTGCAGATGGCTGTCATGCAGTTTGTCTTTCCTTAAGCATGCCCAAGACTGCATGCACACTGTGGGCCTTTCTGATCCTGCAGACTGGGCTGAGTCCTTGAATGACAGAACCTTCCTTGTGCAGGAAGTGCTTCAGTCTATTGAATGCAATGTAGTCTTCACCAAAAAATAGAGAGCGTTCTTCCATGTGGCTGTGCAATTTGCTCTTGAAAACATACATCTCATAGAGTTTTGCAAAGTGTAATCCAAGACAGAGTTGAATGGCTGGGCAATAAATCTGCCTTACCTGATTTAGATATCGTTAGCTGGGGATTAATGGCAGTTTGGGTGCTTCTCTTCCCCTTGGGCTCCTGCTGTCGTTGTAGAGCGAACAAAATGCATTGAGATGGGAAGGTGTGCTGCAGTAGGACTGGGAGACTTGGGGATCTGCCTGCAGTCTGCTCACTTCAGCTGCTGTTTCTGTGTGTGGACTTGGCAGTCAGGTGTATCGTTTTGTATTTTCAGAATGGAGAAGCATCCTTGTTCGAGGTGAACATCCGCTACATTGGAGGACTGCTGGCTGCGTACTACTTAACTGGAGAAGAGGTTTGTGTCAGCAGCTTTGTGTATCACACTGAACTGAAAGGTTTCTCCATCAGCTTTTTTCTGAGCATGGGATGATCTCACCATTACAACAGGCTAAACCTGTTGTTTTCGTGTATATTGAAAAGCCACTCCTTTAATTCTCATGTAATTATTTTGAATGGCTCATTTGCACAGACTTTTCCTTTTGGTGGGCTGTTTGGATATGTTGCTCCCCACTGAAATGCCACTTGCAGTGATGTTTGTGTTTATTGTTGTTCCTTTGTATTCTAAACATGGGCAGTATTACATCAAACATCACTCCAAGTCCTGCTCCAACCAAAGGAAGGCAACTGGTCAGTGGCAATTGCTCCAAACTTACTTTGTCTGAACAGTCTGCAGCATTCATCTGTCAGATAAAGTGCCTTGGGACACAGGGAAGGAGGACCTGTCAAGCTGCCAGGCAGAGTTCCTGTATCCTGCCAACTCATGTGACAAATTGATACAGCTCCATGCAGTGTGCTGCTGCCCAGCAGGTGTGTGCTGGGGGGCTGAGCCCACACTGTGGTGTGGTGGAGCAGCCATTCGTGGATGCTGCCTTCCTCCTGCAGGGCTGGTTAAAGCAGAAGGCTCTCACTCCCGCTTCCCTTCTTTCTCTCAATCCTGATAGAGGCAAGGACTTAGTGCCATAATCTGTTTTGTAATACAACCAGACTGGAATTTTACATCTGGCTGTAGAGAGATTAAGAGGTCATTGCTTTGCCCCAGAAGTCTTAGGGAAGCAACAATTCTGTTCCGTGGGGGGAGTTTTGTGAGTGAAAGAGCTGTAAGACTGGCTATTAAATGAGAGTTTAGCTCTTGTGCCATACGCTGACTGTTTGTGTTCTGTCCACTGTAGTAGGATGGAGTGGCTCATCACTGCAGAGTGGCACCATTGATCCTTGCAGCCACACTGTTAATTGGGTTGCATTTAAATGACTTTCAGGAATGACTTCTCTCTGTAATTTCTGCCCTGGGCAAACTCTCAAAGTGCCTAAACTCTCTCGTGCCAAGGCCATGCCCAGTCACAGCTTCAGCAGGCTTCAGGTCAACAGCAAAAAGAAACCATGTTAAACTGTAAAACTCCAGCAGTGACCTCTGGAAATGCCATCAGCAGCCAGGGCAGTACCTGTCGTACATGCACCAGGTTCAGCCTGGCAAAATTCAAGTCCCTGTCTTCTGGCTTTGACTTCTGAATCAAATCCCTACCTCCTTGCAAGCATATCAATAGGCTGATAGCCCCCAGGAGAGCTCAGGTTTCCTCAGTGCTGTAATTTTAGAGCAGTAAATTCCTTCTTTCTTGGAATTACTGTGACAGCTTGGGCTGATACAGGAGGGGGGTAGAGGTAAAAGGCTTCTGCTTTATCTCTTAAGTCACCTACAAGCTTCTCTTGATCTGGACTAAGCTCTGGAGCAAAGATTAGTGCTTACAGCAGTTTGTTCCGAAATAATTATGTATGATGATTTTGTGCTGCAAGGCACCATAAGCTGTAATTTGATTTGAAAGCTCAAAAACTCAGGCATTATGAATGGGAAGGGAACAGCTTAACCATAGAACTATGAATCCCTCATGGAAGTGAGATGCAAGTTAAAGATTGATCCTTGGAAATGGTGGGTTTTTTTATGTCTAGAGTTAACAACAGGTAGACTAACATGTTGTAAATCTGACAGGGCTTCACCCTAGAAAGATGTCTTTTGATTTTAATTCAGCATGCACTTCCACGCTGGGAAAATCACAGAATTTGTCCCAGAAGAACACTCTTTGGGTCAGTTCAGATCACTGAAATTTGTTGCTGGGATATTTGGGGCACTCTGTGTGCTCTCATACAGGTTGAGGGTCTGGCAGGTGACTCAGGAACTGATTTTTTGGAGGATATTTAAGTACACAGCTAAGTTCAGTCACTTTTGGTTCAAATCTGTCATGCAGTGGATCTGTGACTGAAGTGGTAGAGCTGTATGGTGTACTGTGCTTCCAGTTTTTTATAATGGTTAGTTTGAAAGGGTGGGCTTAAAAGAATCAAAGGTGACTAGTGCTCATGAGCAGTCCATCAAACGCTGATCCTCTCTTTTTCTTTTAACAGGTGTTCAAGAGTAAAGCTCTGGAACTCGGAGAGAAACTTTTGCCAGCTTTTAACACTCCCACTGGTATCCCACGTGGCGTCATAAATCTGGGCAGGCAAGACACGTGTCCTTACAAGCATGTCATTTTATTATTGAATGTAAAAGACCAGCACCCAAGCAGGAACAGCAGCAGTTTCTCAGAGCTGCCCCCCCTCTAGTGCAGATTCTTCGAGGTCATTTGTTTTGCCAACTCAGAACCAAGAAGTGCCTTGGCAGAGATTGCAGGTGACTCAAAGCCAGCTGTGTTTTATTAATTTTGGACTATCCACAGTTTCTTCCTCTAATTCTTGGCAGGCCTCCCTGCTGCAGTAGCGTTTTCTTCATTCTCATTTTCTTTGAAAGGTTATTTGTAGTCTGTACGTTTTGCAGTGTACCCAATCAGATGCATGTGAATTTATCCAGGTTCCGTTTTTGTAGAGATTTGGAAAGGAACAGGATGGGATTGATTGACTTTTTTGCTGCTAGAAAGGGAGGAGATACTGATCCTCTATTTCTCTCCCTGCTGGCAGCACACAGCCAGGTGTGCAGCCTTCACTTAAAGCTACAGCATTTGATTTCAGGTAGGTGGTGGCCTCTTGCTGGAGGGGAGCTTTAGTAGAACTGGGTTAAATAGCTTGTTGAAGGACGCTTGGAAAAGAGATGCAAACTTGCAGGCTAGACTCCCAGTCTCTGATTCTCACCAGCAGACACTGTTCCCTGCCAATAAGGGCTCATTGGTTCTTCTTGATGCCTACTGACAAATTCCCCTGGCTAAAAGCTGCTTGCCAGCTGAGGCACAGACAGCAGGAAATGTG
This sequence comes from Phasianus colchicus, assembly GCF_987193195.1. Classification (NCBI taxonomy): domain Eukaryota; kingdom Metazoa; phylum Chordata; class Aves; order Galliformes; family Phasianidae; genus Phasianus; species Phasianus colchicus. The sequence goes on along the minus strand of NC_143459.1, from coordinate 3,244,019 downwards.
GGTTAACAAAAGCTTTTCATCCTCCCCTCTTGCAAAACTCAGAACAGCAGCCATGAAAATCATTACTCATCTCTCAGCCCAGATCTCCTGTTTGGCTCCCATCTGCGAAGTGCAAGACTGTCAGATGTTTGGCTCATGGTGATCCATTGCTTAAATCCCTCTGTCACCCTTTGGTTGTTCCATCTGCATGTCATTCTACTGAAAATTCAATCCACTGCTACCAGAACTTGGTCTCTTTTTACAGAAGAGACATTTTGCTTCTTCTGTAACTGATAAAGACTCGGCATAGACTAACCTTTCACAGAAATGCCAAATCCTCCCGTGCCCTTTGTGAAGACAATTGAAACCATCTGTGTCTGGCTAGACATTCCCCAAATGTTTTGCTGATGACCTTTTCTAAGTGCAGAGAAAATAAGAATGAGACTGAGCTCACAATCCACCATGTTACTGGCATGAGCTCTGGCATCAGGGCTACGAAACTGCTGTGAGGGCTTGGAGTGACAATTGATTTAGGAGTAAGGATGATGTGAGCTAAATCTGTTGTCTTACTAGTGCTGGAACATGATGAACAGCCAGAGGCCATGAGGGAGTTATTCAGTTTGAGATAGCGTGGGGAAATGGAAACTGAGCAAAGAAGTGATGTTGTGAGAAACCAAATGTCAGGGCCAAGCCAAAGCCCAGAAGAGTTTTGCAAGAAGGGATTGCCTCACCAGTTCGACGTCTCCAGGCATATGCTAATTGCAGAGACCTCATCAGCTCAGCACAGATCTTGTGGCACATGTAGGCTTTTGTTGGTGGTAGCTTTAGTAGATGGGTAGGAACAGTGTTCAGAAATATGAAACAAACAAAAGTTGGCTTTAAGTCAATGTTTGAGGATCAAAATAGAAAGATATCTCCGTTCCCACTTCCTATAGCTGGGTGTCTTTCTCTGTTCCTACACCTCACAGGGCATTTTCCTCTTGTCCCCTCCCCAGTGATGGGTTTCCCTATGGCCATGTGTTTTCACACAGGCTCCAGTATCGTATCCCATAGAGGATATTGTTTTCCATCCTGGCAGTCTGATTGCCATGTTGTCTGCCAGGTCCTGGAGTACATCATCTTCTCAAAAGCTGCTGTTCTGCACTCTGTGTTACGCTGTCATTTCTCTCCTGTTCCAGCACCTTGGCTCCTCTTCTTCACAGCTTCCCCAAGCTCTCTGCATTCCCAAGTCCTTCCTCATCACCCTCCTTTCCTGGTCTCTCTTTTGGCTTGGCACTGTTTTGCTGCTTTTTGAGGAAAGGTGGTGCAGTCACTTTTGGTGTTGCTGCACTGGGCAGTGTTTAAGGAAAAGGGGTTAAAGAGGCATCTTCCTTTGTCTTGCAGACTAGGATCCTTGAAAAGGTCATTTCTTCTGAGATGCTGTAAAATAGGGCATGTATGAAGATCCAGTTTGTCTAGTCTAATGCTGAAAAAATGTTTTCCTGCAAGGGGTCATTTTTAGGCTGTTCTTTAACCCCAGGGCAAATAGCAGACATACTCTGCTTCCTCCAGACCACTTCTCCCTGAGTTTTACTGTGATTTGTCACCCAGAGTTTGGATTCTTGGCAGCAGGGTCCCTGCAGGCAGTGGTTTGCTGCATTTTTTGGGTGGAAGTTCCCAGGGGAGGGTTGCCAGCCACTGTGACCCCAGAGAGCTGCTGTTGCAATTAACACAGCCTCATTCAGCTGCTTCTGAACTCTCATCTAAACTAGCTCAGGAAGCAGTTTGCTTGTGAGGTCGTATTTGTTACAGTCTGCCTTCAGTGCAGTAATTGGTGATATATAAGAGAACACCAATCAATTAGGGATCAATTAGTACACCTATCCTAGGGACAGCTCCTGCCAGGTTCAGCAGATGTTTCCAACATGTCACTCACACCAGTGTTACTCTGGGCAGAGCACTCTGAGCCTTTCAGCCCATCCATAAACACTTCCATCCATAATACTTGATGTTATTGGGGTATCCATTTTAGCCGTGATGTCTTGAAAGCAAAAACTGGTCATAGAGCATCCTGATCCTTTGGAGGGAAGGCTGATGGGTGGCAGTGAGTGACTGAGCTGTCTGAAGCTGGGAGCGTATTGCTTATCTAACAGCTCTTTTTGCCTGGAGGTGAAACAAACTGCTCTGGACCTGGAATGGTTTTCCTTATATGACATGGAGGAGAAACCTTTTTTGCCTCAGAAAGATCGTTGGTTTTAGCCTCTTGTAAACAACATAAGCACTTCTGTTTTCATAGCCTGGCTTTTAGATGCTGTCTGCTGTTCTCCCCCAAAAACACTGGCAATGTGCTGCCTCATCTGTACCAACCACAAGCAGTTCTTGCAAAGAGAAGTGAAAATAAAAGCCATGCTGCTTCTGAGGTAACACTCAGCCACACTTTCCTCAGCAAGAACCTACAGAGGCTATTTTGACCCATGGGCAGAGGTCACCTTCAATGGCTGTGTAGCTTTCAGAGAGGTGCAGAGCTGCAGTCTGGGGCAGTGGAGTACATGAAGGAAAGGTGTGGTTTGCACTGGGGCAGCAGGGTGACCGCAGGCTTTCACTGTGTTTTCCTGGCACTGAAGGCTCCCTTTTCTCTCCTTGCAGCGGCATGAGTTGGAGTTGGGGTTGGGCATCTGCCGGAAGCAGCATCTTAGCAGAATTTGGTACCTTGCACTTAGAATTCCTGCACCTCACCGAGCTCTCTGGCAACCCAGTGTTTGCAGAAAAGGCAAGTACTCCCAACCCCATCATTGGTAACTTCATCCTTGTGGGGCAGGGCTGGAGTAGAGCAGCACTTTGGTTTGCCTGCAGCAGGGAGCATGGCAGCTGTCTCCTCTTCCCAACACCAGTACAGCTTGCAGAGGAGAAACCTTCCAGAGTGGGACGTGAGTTCAGAAACTTCTATCCTTTGCAGGGTGCAAAGGTCACAAGACTCAGTGCATCCTATGCACCAGCTCCCTAAAAGGGTCACTAATAGCTCTTCTCGTGGGTCCCATAAGACCAATTGGCTCTGTAAAGCATTAACCCCAGTGTTTCCTCTGAGCATTTGCTGCCAGCCCCTTCATCTGCCTCTCTCCGTTACTTGTAAGGAAGGAAGGGAGAAGTGAGCACTGAAAACACAAGTGCAAGAAGAATTGCATCTATATTCCAAGTTCAAACGTGGTATTTTGAGCTAAACTAAGCCACTGTCCCCAGTGTAGCATGTTTTCCTCTTTGTCTCTTACGCCTGTGGAGTTGTAAGGACAGAACTTTTCTGTTGGACTCCCCTGAGCTGCCCATGTCTGCTGTGTGCTACAGAAATTGTATGCCATTCATCTTTATACCCTCTGAGAGAGAAAACGTAAAATGATAGGGGCTCAAACAGTTCATCCTGTGGGAAATGACTTCAGAGAAACAGATCAACTCATTAATTTGCAGCTTGAGACTTGTGTGATTTTAGCAGGAATAAAATCCATCTGTGTCTTTATTCAAACACCGTGCTACTAAAATTCAGTAAATATTATGCAGCCTGATGACTTAGTTGGAAGTATCAACTGCAGTCTGTAGCCAGCTTTTACGCACAGATTGTCTGATTTTATAAAAGGTTTATAGAGCATATTAGCTGCTCTGTAGGCTTTAGTAGAATATTTATGCTGCTTCTCATTTAATGATATCCCTTATGGGAAAGGCTTGTTGGATTTAATTGGGGTGAAGCCAAGAGAGGCTTTGGAGTGTAAAACTTCTCAAGCATATAAAAGGGGCTGTTGGTTGTTGAAACTGAAGGCACCAGCTCATCTCATGAAGTGACCACATGGTGAATGTGAGTACTGTGTGAGTCACTCATCCCCGCTGCTCCTGTCCATTTGTGTCTTGAAAAATGAAATCACCTTCCACCTCCCATCCGTTTCCACCCTTTGGGATTTTTTCTGACCCAGTGTTGGGAAACTGCTTCTGATGGTTGCAGAACTGGGGCCTTGCGGGGTTTTTAGGACCACTGTTAGAATCCCACAGAACTGGGCAGCACTGAGGAGTGCAGCAGGAAGGTCTCTCACTGCAGAGGCACATCATTAGGTTCTGCTTGCATGGTGGTTTGCAGTGCTGTGGGCTGTGTTCAGCCAAGGGTGACGCTGGTGAACGGCAGAACTCTCAGTGATGGTGAAAACTACTGATATTGGTTTTTTTCCAGCAGAGAAGTAACACAGTTCCTGTCTCTGATCTCTCCTAGGTGCTCAACATCCGTAAAGTCCTGAAAAGAGTGGAGAAGCCACAGGGCCTTTATCCCAACTTTCTCAGCCCAGTGACGGGGAATTGGGTGCAGCGTAGGTATCAGTTTGTGCTCAGCATCCTGCATGGTGCATTTTGGTCTGTCCATTCTTTTTTAGGAAGCAATTGTCAGGGACAGAGATTGGCTTGAGCAGTGTCCCAACAAAGTATCTTGAATGAGTGCAGCTGTCTCGTTAAACTGATCTGTATGTGAAGAAGGAAAATAGACTTCTTTGTTTGTCCCAAGGATTGATCTTCCCACTCATTCCAATCCCTTCCTAAGCAGTTTGGCTTTCCCTCCACATTCATCTCTGCAGAGCTGCTGTGAGATGTTGCACCTGAAAAACCAATTTCCAGTCTTCTACTTCACCCCTGCAGTGCTGCTTCCTTTGTGTTATTCCCAACAGCTGATGTGACACCTTCCCAGAAAGCAGCCCTAATGCTTCCTATCCGTTGGTGCTGACAGGAGGAGTGCCTGCCTCTTCGATCTGCTGTTGCCATAACTCATCATGATTGAATCTTTGGGAAACCGAAGAGCTGTGCTTTTAATTCAGATGTCTAAAATACTCAGCTTGATACTCAGGATGAATCTTTTCTACCACTAACTCTATTTCTGTCTGCGAATTTGGCTTCATTGTTCTGAACTCCTGTTCCTTACTGACATATAGATGGACCCATTGCCTGCTGATGCTCAGAGCTTATTAAAAGTAGCCTCTGATTATTTTTTTCTGGGGATGGAAACTTACACAAAAGGAGTATGGGTGTTCATTCTCTTAGGCTTTCACGTCATGGGGGCAACTTACAGCACAGGCTGCTGTGGCTGTTGCTCGTAATGTGACATTTGTGGTCTGAATCCATATTCCAGTGAGAGAAAAGGCTAATCAGCCTCTTCTGCATCTACAACGCTGCTGATGGAAGATAGATTAGGGCCAAAGTGGGGAGGCAGCTGCTGTCTGCCACAGAGATGTTCCCTGTAGGTGCCAGACTCTCATTTTCTTTCATCATTAAAGCTCTTTGCAGGAAGATATTTTTCTTGGAATTGCAGTGATTTTCTTAAGAGGCGAATCTTTGACCTGGCTGAGCAGCAATTCTAAATGAAGAGGTAGTGCTGTACCTGCAGTTGTTACCTTCAGGATATCAGGGTGCAGTCCCCTGCTGAAAGGAAAGATTTGTTTGTGCACAGTGCCTCAGAGGAAAATGCTGGCAGAGCTGCTGCCATATGGAAAGTAATTATGTACCAGAGCTCCTGCTTTGGTGATTTTATGAGCGACACACTTAAGATCACAGAGATCTCTTTGGAGACAGACCGTGCAGCCGTTGTTTGTAAATACTCTGTCCTCTTCTGTTTTTTTTTTCCTCCTGGATCCATGTGTCTCATCTCAGTGTTCTGCTATGGATTATTCCATGGATCGTTGGACATACTGTGGGAGGCATCTTTGCTTTTAAGGTCAGGAAAATGCGTGGCTGTTGATGTCTCTTATTGGTAGGACTTAGCAGTTAGAACAAGCCTTGGGGCATTAGATATGTACAATAAAAGGAGAAATAAAAATCTGAGCAGCTAATTTCAAAACTCTGCTGCACCTGCTTACATTTAAAATGAGGAAGCATGCAGGCACAGAGGTAGACACAGTTAATTAACAGGGGCTGTTCAGTCCATGGGGGGCAATTTCTCTTGTTCTTCTGAGAAGGGGCGTTCTTGGCTGCTTCAGAGAATTGCTGTTGCTTTTTCCCCTGTGATATGGTTTAAAGAAATAAATCCATCCAGTAGTTCCCTGCCAGGCAGAAACCTGCAGCTGTCCTTCCTGTGTCAGTGTGCAGTTTGTTAGTGTCCTCTCAGCTAAGGTCAAAGCATCTAACAAGGTAGCCTTGAAAATTGGAGTTCTCCAGAAGAAAAATACTCTGTGCACATCCTTATACCTGACACTATCGTTTTAATGCTCCAGCAGCCTTTCCCATTCCTCTGTGAGACAGGAATACCAATGGGCAGAACCTGGAGGTCCCTGCAGCAGTCCATTTCTGGCATCTATAGCTGATCTAACATGTGTTCTCCTTTTCCTAAGGCAGGCAGACAGCACCTGGCAGGTTTGTGTAGGTAGAGGTTTGTCAATACCTGCCATTGCACTTTGTTTATGGGATGGGGATTTATGATGATTGCTTCATAAATGAGAAGTATCTCCAAGTTGTAGTACCAATAACTTGGAAAATATGACATCCGAATGGCTTCAGTGGACTTGTAAAATGTTTTATAAAGGGAGAGAATGTTTTTCTTTGGATTGCACTTTCCACCTTTCTTAAGAATTGACACTCCAAACTCTTCTGAGAAAACTGGAAAGGAGGAAAGAAAAAGACATCAACTAGGATGTGGTTATTTGCTCTTGCTAACATAGCTACACACTGCATGTCCTGAACCTGAGCTCTTTTTTTGGCTTTCCCACTGCAGACCATGTCTCTATTGGAGGGCTCGGAGACAGCTTTTATGAGTATCTCATCAAATCGTGGCTGATGTCAGACAAGAAGGACTCTGAAGCAAAAAAGATGTATGATGATGCACTAGAGGTAAGGAGCAGGTTGGAGCACTGTGTCTTTGCTCATCAGATTGTTTCTGCTAAATGTGTTGTATGTCTTTGAGTTCATCTGATATTCACTCCTCACCTGATCCACTAAGTCTCCTAAGATCTTGCTTTTCATCTCCTTAGGCAATTGAAAAGCATTTGGTCAAAAAATCTGCGGGAGGATTGACCTACATCGCTGAATGGAGGGGCGGCATCTTGGACCACAAAATGGGGCACCTGGCTTGCTTCTCTGGGGGCATGATAGCACTGGGAGCTGAACATGGTGGAGAAGAGAGGAAGCAGCACTACATGGATCTTGCTGCAGAAATAACAAACACATGTCATGAGTCTTATGTGCGCTCAGGTAAACCTGTGGGCTGCCTGGAAACCACTAGTAAGGAAGAGTCTGTAGCTTGAGAGACTCAGTTTTCATGTTGCAGAGGATTGCAGGAGAGTGTTTTGTGCTTCAGCAACATCTTCATCCCTCCTCCTAATTTTCACTTGTTTTTATCTAGAAAACTGTATTTTGCATAGCAGACAGCTGGAGCAGAGGGACAGACAGATGTGTGCTCTTGTGGCAGAGCTGGGAGATGAAACCAGAGCTGAACAGTCCCAGAACAGTCCCAGAACTAACCTTTTCCCAGCAAGACTACAGTTCAGATCTATTCTTTCACATCCCTGTGCAAACAAAAATAGGAGATTAACAGTGATTAACTGCAAGGTGTCTCACTATATGGAGCAAAGCAGCTGAGAAGACCAGCAGGAGACCTGCAGCTGCTGATAGGAACTGGAAAAATGAAATTACTTATCCCTTCCCTGCTGTCTAAGGAGAGACTGGTTAAGTCTTTCATTTTCACAAGTCCAGTACAATGTATTTCACCTACACAGTGTGCTTATCAGTCAGTGCTTTGGGAGAGCAGTGACTGGCAATGAATGAGAGACTGGGTAAATTTTCTGCCTACAGGGCTTTCAGCAAGATAAGCTTGCTTTGGACTCTACTCCTTTCTTTGAAAGCATCTGTGTAGCTCTTCTGAGCCTGCAGGCAGAAAAGCAGCAGTCACCTTTCCAAGACCTTGTCAAAAACATCCTGTCTGCACTGTTTGCAAAGATTGTTTCACCAAATCAGCAAGGCTGTATTGGCAGTTGTGGTCTGGCACGCTTGCCTAACAAGCTTTAGGTTAACCTGAAATTATATTTGCAAATAAGGCAGGTGGTTTTTCTTAGTGGTCTTTTTTTTCCCCCCAGCACTTAGAGAAATAAAGCAAATCACCCAAACTAAAAATCCTCTGGCTGTGAGTGCCTGGAGCCAATTTTCACCTTTTAACAGTATCCATCAGCATAAAAAGGACAGTGGCAGGCCTGCCCACACTGATTACAGTGCTGTCATCTCTGCAGGCTCATTGTTTGCAGGGTGTCTGTGCACCAGCTCTCAGCAGATAGCACAACTAGCAGACACTATTAGATCCCCATGCAGATAGGAGGGCCCAGAGAAAGTGTGCAAAGTATGTATAAAAATAAAATGACTACTTGAAACACATCCATGTGGTAAGTGTATAGGTGCAGCAAGAGAAGCCTGATGTGGCCTGATGATATAAGTAGGTCTTGAAGGCATGATTTGAATAGTAGATGATGTTTGTGAGAGATTGAGAGCTTTGCATAAGGGGCATTCAGAAAAAAATCAAGGTACTTGTAATGTTTTATTCATGAAATATCAGTGAAATGGATTAAGCTTTCCCTGTCCACATGATGTCCTTATTTTAAGGCTGTCAGAAGACAAGAAGGAAAGGTAGAGGAAGTGGTGCAGGTCCCAGGTACTTTCCCTTATAGCTTCCATGCACCAGTGCAGTTGAAGTGTCTCAATCTGCTCTACTGGTGACAGTGAAACAACAACCCCCCAGTCTGGGAGTAGTGCATCAATATCTCAGTGGTGGCAGGTCCAGTCACAGGGTTTGACTTTTCTCTTTGAGGCGTTAGGAAATGATCAGCCTCTCTGTATACCCTCACCTGGATCCTGAGTTTGTTTGCAGTGGTGAACTCTGCTCTCTCCACACTCAAATCTGGTCCAGGTCTTTGCTTTTTCAGTTGTATTCACCCTCAGAAACACTTCATCCTCAGCTTAAATAGTAGCCAGACTATGAGCAGTAACTCTGACACGTGTTTGATCTTCTCTACTGACCTCATTCAAGCCTGAGTCAAATGTCTGCATCCTGAACAGCATAAAAGCACCTGAACAGTCTGTTTGCTTGCTTGCTCAAACTGATTATTACTGTGTGTGATTTTGTTTAGATACCAAACTTGGCCCTGAAGCCTTTCGTTTTGATGCTGGAACTGAAGCCATGGCAACCAGACTCAGCGAGCGCTACTACATCCTGCGCCCAGAAGTGGTGGAGAGCTACGTGTACATGTGGAGGCTGACACACGATGTCAAGTACAGGCAGTGGGGCTGGGAGGTCGTGAAGGTATGGCTGGAAAACTCTCTTGCAGGCTGCTGGATTCTGACAAGAATCTCTCCTTCAAGTCAGGAAAAAAGAGTAGAAGTTACTTAAAACGTGAGGGGCTGAGAAACATTTGCAGTGGGGCAGAAGTAAGCAAAATAGCTCAATTCAGTGCAGCTGCTTTGCTGGTTGTAGTGAATGTAATCGGTCAGAGCAGCAGAAGTTCATGGAGGACAGTGCTGCAGCCAGCAAAACCTGCTGTTGACGTGACAGCTTTCTGCAAAAAGGAGTCAACCTTGAATCTGGAGTGCTCTAAACCATTGGTTTCGAGTTCACCAGAGAAAATCAGCAAACCTGGCTTTGCCCTTTGTCTTATTGTCTTCTTCCCTCTACAATTTCCCAACCAGAAAGTCCTTCACCTCTTTCTAGCTGTTCAGCTGTTGCCCCGCATTGTAGCAGGGACTGCATTTCAGTGGCAGAACCATCATTCATTTGGTGCCCTGGAAAAGAGGCTCTGCAAGCAGCTGGAGTTGCCACTTGAGATCCGTTTTTGTTGTGTGTAATGTCAAGGTCAATCAGTCATCCAGCTGAGGCAGTTTATGTTTCTCTTGCTATTGCATTAGAGCTAGCTTTATTCCTGGAGGCTGGAGTAACCACCAGTTAACTTCAGTGAGAGGCAGAAGCTGCTATGAACTCTGAATTTGATTTGTAAAGTGGACTTTCAGTGCAGCCCACGATTAATGTGTTGGTGCATGCTGTCGTGTGTTACTGAGATTTCTTTCTTTTCCTTTCTCAGGCTCTGGAAAAACACTGCAGAGTAGAGGCTGGCTTTTCTGGCATCCGAGATGTTTACACCACGGTCCCAACCCATGACAACATGCAACAGAGTTTTTTCCTTGCAGAGACTCTGAAGTAAGTCTGGTATCACAAAGGTCATGTCAGAATACCACAATTCTTGCAAGATCAACAATTTTCCCTGCATAGATCTCTATTAAGGAAAGTTTTTTACTTTCTGTGGGGAAATTTGGGCCAAGAATATGGGTGTGGCAAAGCTTTAGTAACTTCCTCATGTAGAACTGTTGCTGTTAGAGGCTGTCTGCAGGACTCTTCTTATGTGCTAGGTTTAAAGAACTCTTCCTGCCATTCTTCCTGCCATTAGAGCTATTCAAAAAGGAGTGGGAAGCTCTGATAGTTTAAGTGACAGCTGTCCCCTCTGTCAGGTTAGTGCCCTGCACAAAGGGGAAGTTTGACTGTGGCATGGATTTGCTGTCCCTTGCTGCAGATCTGCATCTGGCAGTGGCTTGAGGTAGCATTTGTGGGGTGGCTGAGCACAGGTGCTTGCACCACTTTGCTGTGCTTCCTCCAGGGGTGGCAGCTTTGAGCAAGAGGGTGAGGTGGGCTGTCAGGAAATTATGGGAGTCACGAATTATGGGAGCTGAGGCTAGCAGCAGCCCCATCACATTCTTGCTCTCTTGAGCATGCTTAGAGTCCCACCTGAGCTTCTTTTAATCTCCCTTTGTGTCCATCTTCCCTCTTGCCCTGATGGCTGCAGGTACCTCTATCTTCTGTTCTGTGAAGATGACGTGCTGTCTCTGGATGACTGGGTGTTCAACACAGAGGCTCACCCCCTGCCAGTCAACCACTCAAACTTTAAAGCTAAAGCCAGCGTGCAATAGTGAGGCCATTGCCCAGCACCCTGCTCCCACAACATCGGCAGGTTACTGCATTTCCTTTCCATTAAAGGAATTTGTGTTGTTCCTGAAATGGTATTTTGGGGCACTAGTCCAATTCCGGACAGTATTCTATTGGGAAGATGAAACCATGACGTAAGCACCTTATTTTCCTCTGTGAGGAGCTCTAATAGCCTGATAATGAGATGTTTATTCTGGGCCATACTGAACACAGTTCATAGACATTCCTTTCTACAGAGAATTTATATGAAATCCACTGACTTTGCTTTATAGTGGCCAAAGGACTGGAAGTTTTCCATAAGATAGACTTCCCCACAACACACACACGCTCCTCCTTTCATTTTTTCTGTTTCATTTTTGCCTTTTATATACCGTTGGATTTATCACCTTTCTAATTAACAGTTTTCAATATACCGTGCTTTCTAAGTGGTGTCAAAACTGTAACTAAAGCAAAACCCGTCAGCAAAATTCTTTATCCTAATGTATTTTTATATTCTTTTTTTTTTTTCTGTGTTCTTAAAACACACTTACCACACGTCATATCTCATTTAACTTTCCATTATCATTTTTGTGCTTTTCTACTTTTATTTAGAACTAAATGTTACGAATCACTTGTAATGATTCCACTGCTGTAATAGTCAAATCTGTGAAATGGAATATAAGTCTTGTAAAATAAAAAGCATTTCTGGGTTGATCCTACTTTAAAGCCATATGCCAAAGACTTGTTACATTGTGCTTGTTGAGATGACTGACAATACTTGCTGGTTTCAGGAATGTTTCTCAAGATATTTTGATTTCCAGTGTTATCTAGCCAGAATATGGACAGCAGTTCCCATCTGCACCACGCTTTTAAATTGCTTGTTCACTGTCTGATATAAGTTAGCAGGAGTTCTACTGGATACCTTATTTTCTAGCAAAAAAAAAAATAAATGATCTCCAGGTAAGTTTGCTTCTGGAACGAAGTAATAGGAGAAAAAGTAAGTAAAAAATTGAAGCCAGATTGTTCTGCCTGTCCCTGCTGTTCACCATGTGTGTCTTCAGTGTGTGACTCTGAGCAGAAGATGGCTGTGCAGAGTCCCTGGGAGTCGTGGAGCCCTTGCTTAGCAGTATGGGTTAGCAGTTTGGGGCTGGGTGTGGGATGCTGCTCCTGCCTGTCTTTCCTCTGGCCCCTGCAAAGCTGCACAGCCCTCAGAAGTTGGAGCATTTTCTCCCGTTTGAAGTTGCTTGGAGCAAGTTGTGGAAACAAAAAATGTGTTTTGAAATCCATGGTTGTGAATTGCCCAGGAGAAATAAGGTTATCAAATATGGAGTTATCTCTGTTCCTTGGGTAATACTGTGGACTGACAAGCTTGGCCTAGAGGAATTGTTATTGGTAAATAAACATCTTGGGAATTAATTGTCTTATTTGATTTTTGGGAAGTCAGCTGAGCCCAGATAATATTTGGATCGAGGGAATTCCATACATTAAAATATGTGTTCTTGGAGTCACTCATAACAGTTTGCTTGGTAAAACATAACTCCCCATAGGGTATTTCTGGCTTCCTTTAGAAACAGATCCTGCAGGATGCAGGGTTAAAATTCTGCTTTTCTCTTCCACATAAGTGAGCAGGGATGGTATTAGTAAAGTCACAACACTTATGGAGGAAAGCTCCTGCTTTTTTGCAGTTCAGTGGCTGTATTACCAGTAAGAGTTTCTTTAGTGGCCTGTTGATGTAAAGCTTATTGATGGATAAGTTTGCTTACCACGACACTCATATGGAGGTTGGCACCAGTCACAAAAAAAAAAAAAGCTTTTTGTTGCAAACAGCCATCCTTAGAATTTCCACCCCTGCAGACCACAGTTCTGCAAATACCTCTGGCTGTGCTTACAGATACACTCACTCAAGTCAGTGGATTAATCACTGGCATTGCATTAAGTGTGTCTGCATTTAGCAGGAGTAAAGATTGGTTCCAAGGATCAGCTTTGTTCTAAGGCTCAGACCTGAGCCACAAAAAAAAAATGAGGGATTCTTCTGTCCTACAGCAATGCAGGTGATGAAAATGTTTGCCTTAGTGGTGTTCTGAAATGCTTCTGCTCTCCTCACTCCTTGGTATGCCCTGAGCCTTGGCTGGATGCTTGCAGGACCCTCAGCTCTGGGCTTTCAGCTCTTATTTTGCACCCACTCTGTGTGTTCCCACTAGGTGGGAGTGGAAGGATTTTTTGTGTTTGTCCACATGGGACTTCAAGTAGATTAATGGGGTGTTATGCTTGAACCAGAGATTTCACTTTAAATGTCTAACAGAAAAGATGTGGGAAGATAGATGTCTTTGGGCTGCTTTCCTGCCTTTTGCTTTTATGCCCCACACTGGGTGCATGACTTGGATGAGGTTTAATGAGTGTGGTGGGGATGGGTTGATGCTTGGACTAGATGATCCTAAAGGTCTTTTCCAACCATTATGATTCTGTGTTTCAATTATGCTATTGATATATGGTGTTTTGTATTTTAGAGTCACCTTAGCAGGAAATGTGTCAGCCTAGGTTCTTTCCTATTTCCTCTCTTGCATTCAGATTCAGGAACTGAGATGATTGTGTTAATTTTCAGTATCAGAACGTGATCCTGGTTTGTGTCTATAGGGAATTTCCTTTAAATGTAGTTCTGATAAAAGTTCCATCACGTGCTGGAGATGAAAACTAGTGACTGGTAGAATAGCTGGCTGTTGCCAATTGACTGTACAAAGGAATAAGACAAAGCAAACCAGAAAATAAATGCATATCTGATTGTTTCATGTATGATGTATTGAGCTCCAGCTACCAGAGCTAGCAGTTTCGAAGTTCCAGCTGCTACTTCTCATTGCACTTGGGTCTGTGGCTTCATTCTGCATAGAAATGGGTAGTTAGAATCGTAGAATCAGGAATCCTTTCAATTAAACACCCTTGCATTGTCAGTGCTTTTGATTATAGAGCCCATGTGAGTAACTTGCTGGAATGGATTGAAGATGAAAGTGAGGAATGCAAGCAGATGGGAATTTGGAAGGTGTTGGTCCATACTCTTCTACAGAATGCTTTCTTTTGAAATGTCTGAACCAAACTAAACACTGCAGCTTCACTGCCCATTCCTTTTCTAGGGTGAAATGTGTTTCTCATGTCTGCCTGTATAGTTTTGTGTCACAGTGCATCTACCATGAGACGCAAGCTGCAATAAATGCATCTCAGTAATTCTTATTCCCTTTGAGAGGCCCCATGTGAAGCCAGACTTCAATACTCCCCGTTCCTTCCTGCTTTCCAAAGGATTTTTTGGGCTGCAGTCTGACCAGCACTCACTTCCTCAGGGGCTGTTCTGTTTCCAGGTACTTTGTCCATTTGTGGGCAGAGCTCCGATTTCAACGCTGCCTTCCATTACGTAATGATCACTTTGACTTTAAAACAGACCAAGTTCCAGGCTATGGGAATGAGGCCATAAATTTAAATGAGGATGGGGTTTCTCTCTTTTCAGATCATACCACTCTAGAACGTGGAGGTGCTCTGTGTATTCTGGAGTACAGAAAACCTGTCCTATTCCAAAAAAGCTCAATACAAGCTTTCCATTTCTGTTACCAAGCTCTTCCTATTTTTTCTTGCTTTTGTCTGGACTCTCCCTGCTGGGAGAAGAGGAATGCATGACAGTATTTTCCTGCTGGGTGAATTTTCATGATGGAAATCTTCCTCATTATTTCTCTATCAGGAGGATTTCCTTTGAAACAAGGGTGCCTGGGTGGGCCACTCCGCAGATGTCTGAATATTTGAAATTCTTCCTCAGTACTGTAATGTATAATTTCAAGAACCAGCAGCACAGAGCCAGAAGTTGGTTTTGTTCTCCTTTGAGGAGAATTGATTCCCAGCAGATGCCCTGAATTACTTCACCTTTTGTCTTTCATTCTTCTTCCTACCAAATAATTCAACTCTGTCATTTGTTATATGCTCGCTGATGACGCTGGAAATGGTTCAGGTATAAAATGAGCCTCTCTGCTTCTTATCTACACGATACCATTTTGGCTCTGCCAGCCACTCTATCAGGTCTCCTTTTCCATCTGCAGGCTCTGTCATTTCATGTCACCTCTTGCTCATTTCCCAGACACTCAGGTATATTTATCCTGTTTCAAAGCTGTCTCATCCTGTTATAGTTTATGCTCTAAAAGCACTTGCTAGGTTACTTGAGGTAAACTGAAGCTCTTTACACTTCTCTGTCCAACCTGGTGAATCTAGGAAAGTTTAAAGCACAGCTTCTTGACTGGAGACCAACTCAATCACCATCGTCTCTATTCCTAACCATTATTTCAGTGCTTTGTTAATTCTGTTCTTCCCATTTCTTCCCCACAGCCCAAGCTCTGCTCTTTGACTGATGGGGCAAAAAGCAGTGATAGAGTTTTGTGAACACTTTCTTCTAAAGGGTGGCAGAAGGAGCCCTCCCCTCCCTCCCTCTGCCATGCAGATGTAACAGCACTGCTGTTACTGAGTGGTAAATAATGTCTGTTTATGCGTTACTGGGTGCCCCATTCTAGTGCATTGTGTTTAGAATAGAATAGTTTCAGTTGGACTCAATAATCTTTGTTGGTAGGTCCCTTCCAGCTGGCAGACTACTCTGGAACTGAACCAAAGTTAAATTACGTTGAAGGGCGTTATCCAAATGCCTCTTAATCATGGACAGCCATCTCTCTATGAAGTCAGTTCTAGTGTCTAACTACTTTCATAGTAAATAAGTTATTCCTGATGTCCAGTGTGAACCTCCCCTAACACAGCTTTGTGCCATTGCTGTGCATCCTGCTGCTGATACCAGGGAGGAAAGATGAGCACTTCGCTTCCTCACAAAGTTGTGCAGAGCAGTGAGGTGACTCCTCAACCTCTCCTGCAGGCTTCACACACAGTGTCCTCAGGTGCTTCTCATAGGACATTCATTCCTACCCTTTTACCAGCTTTGTTGTGTTCCTCTGGACACATTCAAGCATCTTAACACCCTCTTTAAATTGAGAACAGCACACAATATTCAAAGTGAGGCCAGACCAATGGTAAATGTGTGAGAATCTCCCCTTTTGAGTGGCTGTTTGTACTGTGTTTAATGCACCCCAGAATACATAGGTTCAGACTGAGACTGCTGTCAAGCAGCTCTCCAACCACTTATCTCCCAGTCCAAACCTGTGTGCAGCACTACTCTGTTCCTATGAAAACGCACTGTGCTTTTTTGCTGGTCCTGGGGATTTCTCACAACTCCACGCTCCTGGCTTTTGTTCAGGGTTACCAGCCTCTTCCTTGAGCAACTCACACTGCCGTCTTCATGGCTTTTGGTCTCGCCCACTAATCAAAACACTCCTTAAACCTAAAACAGAAATGATTAGGAAGGCTTAGGAAACAGCAAAAGCTTCACAAGATTAAATGCTACTGCTTCCTGCTGCCCTCAGGGAGCTCAACCATCCTGCAGTGCCAACCCTGCAGCACCAAAACACGGCACTAAATCTTCCTGAGCAATGAAGATTTCAGTGCAGTGCAGTGTAGGGAAGAGCAGGAGACTGACTGATAGGGAAAAGATGAAAATGACTAAATATACACCTCTTGGCCAAGCGAGTGCTAAGAAGCGATGCAACAACCACACAGAGGAGCACAAAGAACTCAGTGTGTCAGAGTTTGTGGTGTCACTGATGTCCATAACCAGGGTGAGGGTGGTGGGAAGGGCTCAAAGACTGAGGTGCAAGGAGCAGGGATGGCAGCAGGTGATGGCATCCATTTAGAATGCAGGTGAGAATCGTCCTGTGGCTGCAAAGCGACCGAGCCATTACAGCCATGGGTCTTAAATCCCTGTGAAAGGGATGCAAGTGAAATTTGTACTGACCTTAAAAGGGACAGGAGGACAGGTGTGTGATGAGCAGCTGTGGAAATTGGGATGGGTCAGGTTGGAAAAGAGGAGGCTGAGGGGAGAGCTGATATCCTCAGTATCTGTAAGGTGATTGTGGGAGCAGGGCTGACAGCAGACAGGACGTGGCCTCGAGTGTCACCAGGGGAGGTTTAGGTTGGATGTGAGGAAAAACTTCTCCACAGAAAGGGTCGTTAAGCACCGGGATGGGCTCCCCAGGAGGTATTGGAGTCACCACCCCTGGATGCGTTCAAAATCCGTCCGGATGCTCGGGGCCGCGATTTAGCGGAGCGCTGTCAGAGTTCCATACGCTTAAACTGCGGTGGATTTGACGATCCTGAAGGTCTTTTCCAACAAATCACAGCGGCTGCGAAGCACGAAGGCACGTTTTTTCCTCTCACCCCTCGGGGCCTCGCGGGCGGGCGGAGCCCTTCCCTCAGCCCGGCTCCTCCCGCCGCGGCCATGGCGGAGCGGCGCCGCTGAGCGCTCGGCCCATGGCGGTTCCCGGCGCGGCTCCGTCGCGGCTGGCGCTGGCCCTGGCCGCCTTGGCAGCGCTGGCCGCCGTTAAGTATTACCGAGACGCCGAGGCCGCCCGGCAGCAGGTAACGGGACGGCGGCTTGGGCTGCTCCGGAAATGGCGGGCGGAGCGAATCCGCGATGGGGCTGAGGGAGAAGTGAGGGTTCGGGTCGCCGCCCCGCAGCTGTGGCGGGAGCTGGAGTGAAGCGGGCTGAGGTGGGGGTGGTTGGAGCGGAGTGAGGGAACTGCGGGGCTGGGGGTCCGTGATGGGGGTGAGGGGGGCGTGTGAAGTGGCCGTAATGGGACTGAGGGGTCTGTCACAGGGCTGAGGTGACATTCACACAGCTGAGGTGACATTCACACAGCTGAGGTGGCCATCATGAGGCTGAGGGGTTCATGGTGGGGCTGAGGTGGTTATCACGGAGCTGAGGTGGCCATCACAGGGCTAAGGTGGCCACCACACAGTTGAGGTGGCCATTGCAGGGCTGAGGTGGCCATCACAAAGTTGAGGTGGCCATCATGAGGCTGAGGTGGCCATGGTGAGGCTGAGGAGTCCATCATAGCACTGAAGGGTCTGTTATGGGGCTGAGGTGACATTCACACAGCTGAAGTGGCCATCACGAGGCTATGGGGTCTGTTATGGGACTGAGGTGGCCACTGCAGGGCTGAGGTGACATTCACACAGCTGAGGTGGCCATCATGAGGCTGAGGGGTCCATGGTGGGGCTGAGGTGGTTATCACGGAGCTGAGGTGGCCATCACAGGGCTAAGGTGGCCACCACACAGTTGAGGTGGCCATTGCAGGGCTGAGGTGGCCATTGTGAGGCTGAGGAGTCCATCACAGCGCTGAAGGGTCTTTTATAGGGCTTGAGGTGACATTCACACAGCTGAAGTGGCCATCATGAGGCTATGGGGTCTGTTATGTGGCTGAGGTGGCCACTGCAGGGCTGAGGTGACATTCATACAGCTGAGGTGGCCATCATGAGGCTATGGGGTCTGTTATGGGGCTGTGGTGGCCATTGCAGGGCTGAGGTGACGTTCACACAGCTGAGGTGGCCATCATGAGCCTGAGAGGTCCATGGTGGGGCTGAGGTGGTTATCATGGAGCTGAGGGGTCTGTCACAGTGCTGAGGTGGCCATCACAAAGTTGAGGTGGCCATTGCAGGGCTGAGGTGGCCATTGCAGGGCTGAGGTGGCCATGATGAGGCTGAGGAGTCCATCACAGCACTGAAGGGTCTGTTATGGTGCTGATGTGACATTCACACAGCTGAAGTGGCCATCACGAGGCTATGGGGTCTGTTATGGGGCTGAGGTGGCCATTGCAGGGCTGAGGTGACATTCATACAGCTGAGGTGGCCATCATGAGCCTGAGGGGTCCATCGTGGTGCTGAGGTGACGTTCACACAGCTGAGGTGGCCATCATGAGTCTGAGGGGTTCATGGTGGGGCTGAGGTGGTTATCGCGGAGCTGAGGTGGCCATCACAGGGCTAAGGTGGCCGCCACACAGTTGAGGTGGCCATTGCAGGGCTGAGGTGGCCATGGTGAGGCTGAGGAGTCCATCACAGCACTGAAGGGTCTGTTATGGGGCTGAGGTGACATTCGCACAGTTGAAGTGGCCATCATGAGGCTATGGGGGTCTGTTATGGGGCTGTGGTGGCCATTGCAGGGCTGAGGTGACGTTCACACAGCTGAGGTGGCCATCATGAGCCTGAGGGGTCCATGGTGGAGCTGAGGTGGTTATCACGGAGCTGAGGGGTCTGTCACAGTGCTGAGGTGGCCATCACACAGTTGAGGTGGCCATTGCAGGGCTGAGGTGGCCATGGTGAGGCTGAGGAGTCCATCATAGCACTGAAGGGTCTGTTATGGTGCTGAGGTGACATTCACACAGCTGAAGTGGCCATCACGAGGCTATGGGGTCTGTTATGGGGCTGAGGTGGCCATTGCAGGGCTGAGGTGACATTCATACAGCTGAGGTGGCCATCATGAGCCTGAGAGGTCCATGGTGGGGCTGAGGTGGTTATCACGAAGCTGAGGGGTCTGTCACAGGGCTAAGGTGGCCATCACACAGTTGAAGTGGCCGTCGTGGGCCTGAGGTGGTCATGGTGAGGCTGAGGAGTCCATCACAGCACTGAAGGGTCTGTTATGGGGCTGAGGTGACATTCGCACAGTTGAAGTGGCCATCATGAGGCTATGGGGGTCTGTTATGGGGCTGTGGTGGCCATTGCAGGGCTGAGGTGACATTCACATAGCTGAGGTGGCCATCATGAGCCTGAGGGGTCCATGGTGGGGCTGAGGTGGTTATCATGGAGCTGAGGGGTCTGTCACAGTGCTGAGGTGGCCATCACAAAGTTGAGGTGGCCATTGCAGGGCTGAGGTGGCCATGATGAGGCTGAGGAGTCCATCACAGCACTGAAGGGTCTGTTATGGGGCTGAGGTGGCAATCACGCAGCTGAAGTGGCCATCATGAGGCTATGGGGTCTGTTAGGGGATTGAGGTGGCCATTGCAGGGATGAGGTGATGTTCATACAGCTGAGGTGGCCATTATGAGGCTGAGGGGTCCATTGCAGCACTGAGGTGGCCATCACTGGGATGAAGTGGCCATCATAAGGCTTAGGTAGCCATCACTGGGATGAGGTGGCCATCACACAGCCATGGTGGCCATCATGAGGTTGAGGGGTCCATCACTGCCCTTCAGTTCAAGAACAGGGAACTGCTTGAGAGATTCCAGCGCAGAGCCACGACAGTGATGAAGGGACATCTCCCTTATGAGGAAAGGCTGAGGGAGAAGGGTATCTTTAGTTTGGTGGAAGCTGAGGGGTGACCTCATTGATGTTGATAAATATGTAAAGGGTGTCAGGAGGATGGAGCCAGGCTTTTCTCAGTGACATCCAATGATGGGACAAGGGCTGCAAGCTGGAACATAGGAGGTTCCACATAAATATGAGAAAAAAAACTTCATCACAGTAAGAGTAATAACAGGATGCCCAGAGATATTGTGCGGTCTCCATCTGTGGAAAGATTCAAAACCCACCTGGGTGCATTCCTATGTGACCTGATCCACGTGCTCTTGCTCTCACAGGGAGATCCAATCTCTGACATTCTGTGATTCTGTGATCACAGTGCTGAGGGCACCATCGTGGGGCTGAGGTGGCCACTGTGGTAGAGATGGTCACCAGGATGATGGCAATGGTTGCCATGCTGAGGTGATTCCAGATGTGCTGTTGGCTCCCAGTGGGCTGTGAAGGCAGCCAGGGATTGGTGGCCACAGGATCAGTGTTGTGGCAGGTTGTGACTGGGCAGTGCTGGAGATGAGAAAAAATGTGAACAGAACAAAGTTTTTAACTGTTCTTCAGCTTGCTTAAAGCACGTGGTTCTGTTTCTTGGAGTATGCTCTCCATTCTTATGGACTGATAGATGGTACCGTTTTAACACCTGGCACCCACATTCCCTTCCTCATATTCTGCTGCCTTCACTGCTCAGAAATGTTCTGCATGTGTGGGACATAACTGATTCTGCCTCCAGCCCTGTTAAGCAAATTATCATGTCGTTTTTCTAATGCTACAGCAGCAGGTGGTCTCACCAGCTAAAATCTTTGTTGCTCATTTGCCTTCCATCCCTGGAGGTCCATCTCTGTGAAGTGCAGAAGAAGAGGGAGGCTTTGAAAGAATCATCAGCAGGGAATCATTGATGGGCCTAGGATGTGACCCATCTCATTAGAGCTTAGCACACAGCCTGGATGGCCTCCTGTGCAGAGGTTGCCATTGTGCACAGCCTATACACTTGACTGCACTGTAAGGATGGTGCAGGATGTGCCATGCCCAAACAAGATCTGGAGCCTGGTCCAGCACTTCATGACATAACCCTGTCACCTGGCTCTCAGCTAACAGGGCAGCTGCTCAGGAAAATGTTATGTAGAGCCCCATGTATGTTTGTCCCCATTCACCTGGGGAATAAAGGCATGGTTTGGGCTCTAGAAACATGGGGATTCCTGAATGGGTTGCTGCTCTCAGTAGATAAATAACCCTCGTGTTTCTTTACTCCTATTTGCAGCTGCGTAGTTCCTGTGTACTCTTCTCCACATTCCATGTTCTGTATTATCACCTTTATTCAGTCATGTCTGAGTCCAGATCTCTGGTTTGTATTCCAGTGTCTTTACTTTTCTATCTGCTCAGTCCTGAAACCACCCTGGGAGGCTCTTAAGTGCTTCTGTTGCTGCAGGTGATGGGAGCACAGCCTTCTGGGCTGCATTACTGCTGCTTCTGACTGGCAGGTAACAGACAGGGAAATAAACTAGTTCAGGAGCTGTGGGGATGATAATGGTGCAGTAAACAATAAACAGTTGAACAGCAGATGACAGTATTTGTCCTTCAGATGTTTGCTGGGGTGGCAGGGGAAGCTGCCCCAAAACGATAGACAGGTGGGATCTGCTGGCTGCGAGCGATGCAACTTGTCTGTCTTCTGTCCCTTTCCTTCACAGCAATGCAGAGCTCTCTTGCCCTGCCTGCAAGTTGTTCTTTTTCTGTCAATGATAAGTGCTGCAGAGTGGAAAAGCCTAGCAGAATCTAGCCTTTCTGGGGCCATTTCAAGTGAGACTTTGCATTTCAATGCATGTCATTGCTGTTTGCCATTGGGAGATCTCCATGTGGGCTTTGCAGGCTGTCCCACCACGTGTTACAGAGGGAGAGACTGAGGCACAGGGATCTTACAGGAGACTCTGGAGAAGGTGGTTGAGTTGTGGTTCCTGATGTAGGTAGTGGTGCCTGTGGAGCAAGGAGCCAAAATCTTGGCCCAGTCATGACATAGGAGACAAAATCTTGCCAAGGGATGTTAATCTTTTCATTTGATCACTGCTTGTGGTCTGGAAAGAATGCAAATTAACTCTGAAGCTGAGAGTGCTCAGAATGAATGTCTGGGAGAGGTAGCAGTGATCCTCACTTCCCCTTTCTTCCCAATGTAGGAGCTGGCGCTGAAGTCTTTGGGCAGTGAGGGGCTGTTTCTCTTTTCTTCTCTGGACACAAACAACGATCTGTACCTCAGCCCAGAAGAGTTCAAGCCCATAGCTGAGAAGCTGACAGGTACATTTCTGCCTGCCATGCAGAGCTCTCTCTGCACAGACTGAGCAGAAACAATTTTTATTGACGTCTTTATTTTTTTTTTCTGGGTGCTGTTTTGGATCTTGCTTACATGAAGAGAGACTACTTGAGAAAAGACTTAAGCATTAGATGCTACTTTCACAAAGTTCAGTTTTTATAAGACTAAAGGTCCCATTTCTGGCCTAGCAGAGCGTGTAAGTTACTTTGTCTGGAGCTTATAGGAGATTTGGGATGGATAAATGCAACAAATACAGCTCAGCCCAGGCTAGGCCAATACTGTCAGTGAATCCTATTTCAATCGTATGCTTCTCTTGCTGCAGCATTCTCTCTCATAGCAGCTGGAAGAGCTCGTGTTTGGAGGCTGTATCAGCACATAGCAAATGTCTCTTGGTGTTGTCAAGCAGGGGGAAGCGTGGTGATAATAACATCCAGCAGAACTTAACAGTACAATTGGAATACAGAGAGTTGTTTGCTTATGTTTAATGAATTGACTGAAGCACATGTCTTTTCCCTCCTAGTTTAGATAAGAGCGTGTAACAGCCATAGGGTTTAGAGTGTCATCCACTGAAAGAAGGGCTCCCATTTAATTCATGTAGCAAAAGCCAGGTGTGGCTGCAAGTTCTGGTGAGTTCCCCATTGCATGCAGTGTAGTGACTGCTGGGAAGCTCCCAGTGTTCCTAGATTAGCCAGGAAAAATGTATAATCACTTCACCGTGGTTTAAGAGGGGAGGGAGGGGAAACAGCTGCTTTAATTTCTGTCTCCTTGTCTAGGAGTTACTCCGGTCTCAGACTTTGAAGAGGATGTGCCTGATCCAAATGGGGAGACCTTGTCCATTGTGGCTAAATTCCAGCCTTTGGTCATGGAAACGATGACAAAGAGCAAAGATGGTTTCTTGGGAGTACGTATCCTGCAGGATGTATAGGGCCAGAAATACCAATGTAACCACAAACTATGGGCTGCTAGCATCACCAGAAATGAGCACAGGCAAGGCCTCTCTACCCTTGAGACAGTCAGCATCTTCTCTCAGTTTAATGTCACCCGCAGACTCACTCAGCTTCAAGTCCTGCACCCGAGTCATTGATTGAAACAATGAGAACTGGCCCTAAAATGGAGCCCTATGGAATTCCACCAGTGATTGGTCACCAGCCTGGTGTGACCCATTTCCCTTACCCCTCTGTCTGCCAGTTGTTCACCCATCACATTGTTTTTGTCTAGATGTGTGCTTTGACCAGGAAGCTTGCAGCTTTCAGCAGTGTTGTATTGTTTTCAGTGCATTCAGCCCCACTGTGTCCCAATGAATGAATGCTCTGCTCTTCCTGGGAAGCTTGAAGCAGACACCAGAGGTGGTTCCACCACAAGCAGTGATGTTGTGCCCTGTTCACTGCCCCCCATTTTGCTCACATAATTGAAAGCTGACAGAACTATTTGATGGTGTTCAGGGTGGTGCAGAGAATTGAAAATATGATATTTTTTTTCTTTCTCCTCTTAAGCACAGTTGCATTGCTGTGTGTGTGAGGGCTGTAGGCTGGGCTCTGATGCTATCTTTTGACAGATCTCTCACGTTGCTCTTTCTGGGCTGAGGAATTGGACTGCTCCTGTGTCCCCTAAGAGTGTGATGCTTGCCAGACAGTTTAAAGCCTTTCTTCCTCCAAAGAATAAACTTGATCTTGGCGATCCGTGGTGGATAATTCCTAGTGAATTGAACATCTTCACTGGATATCTTTCCAACAACAGGTTTTACCCTCCACCTCCCAAAGGCAAAGAGGTGAGATACGAAATTTGATTCCCATATATCTGAGACGTGGCTTGTATGAATGTGTACTGCTTTATAGCCCAGATAAATTGAATGGATGAGGCTATTGCATTATGTCTCACTGGACTTTCCAAGGCAGCAGAAAGGCTGCAGGGTACAGCCAGGAGCACTGTCTTCTAAATCAGAGGTAAAAACTGAAAGCAGGCAACATTTGGGGTATCTTTCATTTGTAAGGCTGACTAGAGGAACTTCATTTTGCTTTATGACTTCTTAGTCTAGTTGTAAAGCCAGTGTGGGTGCCCAAACAGGTGTCCCTGATCACATAGCTGATACGTCTTCACAGTCTGTGTTTATTGATTGCTTACTCTCTCTTAAGGAGTATTGATTAGATACGGCTTCGTGGATCAGTTTAGCATGCTCATTCACCCAACTGGGATAATGGAATCTTGTGAACAACAGGAATAGCATTAAAAAACATGGAAGATGGATTTATTTTGAAAGAAAGCCTTTAGCTTTATCTCCTTGTTTTGTGGCCAGTAGGACTCCAAGCTAATTTTTGAGTCTCAGCAAGTCTTCTGTATTCCTGATCTGAGGGGGAGTTGTTTTGGAGCTGCATCTGACCTGTTATCTGCGATAGGCAAAGTGCTGTCATTCTTACTCTGTTCCAATTCTTGCCATAGATCATAATCCACAGGCTTCTGAGCATGTTCCACCCACGCCCCTTCGTCAAAACCCGCTTTGCTCCCCAAGGATCCGTGGCCTGTATCCAAGCCATCAGCACCTACTACTATACCATAGCATTCAGGTAAGGGCATGGGGCCAGCCTGTTAGAGAAGGGGACACTTCTGGTTTGTACCATATCTCAGGGGATTGAAGAAGGCTGCGATGTGCCAGAGAGCATGCGTGTTGTTTGTTTGCAGTCCTGTTCCCAGACTAGATGAGATGTGCCCTGGCTGGAGTTGGATGAGAGCAGCTGTGTGTGATGCTTTCCTGAGGCCTGAAGGGGGCACCTGTGTTCTGCCAGGGTCACAGCATCCTTGATTGAAATTCTGAGTAGGAAGAGGGGGGATAGTGTGTTTCTCCAAGGGAAGGGAGGATTCTGTGGAATTGTTTTCATGTTTTACTGTCTTTGTTAAATACAACTGTTACTTGCCCAGTTAGACTGGAAGGGAGACTGAGGGCATCTGAGTTTGTTTCTGTGTTTCAAGGGCTCATAATGTAATTCATCCTTGCTGGGTGTACACCTGTTGCCCACTTCCAAAAGGCATCAGTACCAGCGACACTGCTGACCCTGGGAATGTGCTCCAGTTTTACCTTCTTTGTTGTGTGACATGAAAAGCTTTTTGAACCGAACCTCTCTCCTGCAGTTGTACTTTCTGGTGCCTGCAGATCACTTCTCTCTGCTGTCATTTGCAGTGCACGATTCCTTCCTCCCAGCTCTGGAGCTGATGGCTCCCATCTCGTTTCAGGATCCATGCTGAGTTCCAGCTGAACGAGCCACCAGACTTCCCCTTCTGGTTTTCCCCAGGCCAGTTCACAGGTTACATTGTCCTCTCCAAGGATTCTTCTCATGTGCGAGAGTTTAAGCTCTTTGTCCCTAACAAGAGGTACAGCAGTTTATTTTGTGTGCTGAACAGACTTGAGTGTTGTGGTAAATGAAGCCCAGGGACTCTGGGATTCTGTACTGTACAAAGCAAACGTGGAGACTGTGCATGGGAGAAGGCTGGTATACTCTTTTTACTTGAAAATATGGGTGCAGTGACAGCCCTGAGCAGGGCACTGCGGTATGTGGTTGTCCTGGCCTGTACAGGAAAGACAGATCTGCAGTCTGAGCTTTATGCCTGATAGTTTTGCTGTTTCCTTCTGTTTTGTTTGCACATCCTTCTCTGCTAGTGTTCATCATGGTTGTCATGTTTTCTGTAGGTAGAACTGTTCCCTAAACTGGATCTGATGCCGTATTTTCAGGAATACTTCTGCTTATCAACAGGTGTGAGGGGGGAGCATCAGGCCTGGGAGAGGCAGAGAAGGACAAGGACTGAGGAGGGAGGGAGGGACAGCTGGGCAGAGATTACAGGAGACACAGAGCATGAATGGGGCTAGGGGATTGATGTCTTTGTATAACCTGACTGTAATGAGAATCCAAGTCTGAGCTGTACTGTGCCACACCACCTCAGAAGGGAGGTATCTGCAGCCACTTGGAAAGACACAAGGGAATGGTGAGTTTATGTTTTCTTGATATTGCCCTAGAGACAGACAGCAGCCTCTTCATTATCAGCACTGCTTCAGGCTGGCTGTGATCCTCTAACCTGTCCCTGCAGCCCCTGCTTGTGGCCAGGACACTTGGAGAAGTCAAAGGCTTGTTGCAAGCTTGGGTGTCAGCTGGATGAGCTGATGCTTTTCAGCCAACTCCTTGGAAAATCTGAGTGAAATGAGCTTTACAGTTGCCTGTAATACCAGCAAATGCATCTCTGCAGTTACTGAGAATCCCTGACTTATTTTAGGGTCTGATTCATACACCAGGAACTGTACCTTTGTACTTGGAGCATGGGGAGAGCTGGAAAGACTCTGAAGAGGCAGCAGCCCCTGGTGATCTCAGTGTCTGGCTGAAAGCCCTGAAGTTCAGCAGAGTCTGATGCACACACTTCAAAACATTTCTGCTTGTCATTTCGTTTTATGGCGTAGTTTAACACCAGCTCATTCCTGCTCTCTGGCAAGCAGCTGGAAGTGTTCTGGGGGAAAGGAGCTTCAATTCTCTTTGCCTGTGATGGCAGGAGAGAAAATTACATTTTAAAATCCTGGTGTCTCTGTCCTTATGGCTCTGTCAGCACATTCAGTAGAGCAAGCAGACACTTACAGCTCTGCCAGAACTCTTTACAAAAAGCCTTCTGCTTACAAAAAAAAAAACACTTTTAAAAGTTCAGATGGATCAGAATGTGCAAGTCAAGTGCTGGCAGGGAAGGATGTGCAAATATACCTCTCTCTTTACTTTGATGCTACTCAAATGTATGAATGTATTTGCCTGAAATGTTGGGTGGGTATTTGGGCCCTGAGCCAGCAGGGATCTACTGTTGCTGATCTTGTGCAGGAAACACTGTGATCTCTAAGAACCAACAGGTTCTGAGCCTCAGTGTGGGTCATTGAAGAAAAGCATTAGGATTTTCCATGCACAACTTTAGCCTTGGGTGGCTGAACATTCTGGGTTCACCTTGCAGGTCTCTGAATGTTGATATGGAGTGGCTGTATGGAGCGAGTGAAGGCAGCAACATGGAAGTGGATATAGGTTACCTGCCTCAGGTCTGTAACCACACTCAGTCCTCTGTGTGCATGCTGGATCTTGGCAAGGATTTATGCTGCGGTGTGCCTGAGCTGCATAACCTCAGTTATCCTTGGTAGTTAGAGCTTTCTGTTGAATGCTTCAATATAATAATATATTCTCTGTTGATCTGTATATGTCCTTTGCAGCAACGTGACTATTTCCAACTCTTATGATCTTTTTACACCCCTCTGTTGGTCTCTGGGGATTGAATCTTAACCTCCTGGAGTCACATGAATTTTTCTATTTTTAAAGAGTTGACTGACAGGCAGAAGGGGTGAGGGAGCTGAACGCAGGCTCTGAGCCCAGAGGGCTGTATGTACAACAGTCTGCATTTAGAAACTGCATGAGCTTATTCCTCTATTTTGTGGTAATCCCAGTTCTTGGGACAGGAAACATGAGTCAGAATTTTGAATACCTGAATTTAACAGTCTTATTTTTCTCCTGAACTAAATTCCATATTTATTTTTAATCAGCAAAATTAGTGAAAACAGACTTAAAAAATAGTTTCATTGTACCAGGAGTCTGAACTACAGGGAAGCTCCTGAACAGCTTTCTTTGTTGCACTTTCTTGTGGCTATAGGCACAGACTGTATAAAGGTTTTGCTGATCATGTGAACAAGATTAGCTCTGCAGATTCTAATCATTTTGAGGGTCTGATATGCCATAGTCAATAATCTCCACTCAGAAGATAGCAACACATAATGAACAAGTCTCATGCATTTCCAATCTAGATAGCACAGGCAAACAATAACTGACGGAAATGAAGTTGCCTTCCTGTTATTCCCCAATAAAACAAATCTACAGTTGTTCAGGTGCAGCTCCAGGAGAGATAGGTCTCTATCTTCATTAGGAACTGTAAAGTCTTAATTTGCATCTTTATCCTGTCCTGGTGTACAGAAAAACCCATAGCTGAATATCTACAATGTCTGACTCTGAGCCTCTTCTCCTGCAGATGGAGCTGGAATCCACAGGGCCCTCAGTCCCCTCTGTGATCTATGATGAGAATGGAAATGTGATTGACAGCAGGGATCCCTCAGGGGAGCCTATTCAGTTTGTGTTTGAAGAGATAACCTGGCAGCAGGAAATCTCCTGGGAAGAGGCAGCCCAGAAGCTGGAAGTGGCCATGTATCCATTTAAGAAGGTGAGGAACAGGCTGTACTTTTCTTTGGCATGTTTTACTGAGGCAAGTCATTTTTACTGAGATGTTCAGTCACTTTGAGGACCAGCAGAAACCAGAGGCCACAACCTGATCAGCATTCAGAGTGGTATGAGCAACTCAGTGTGTGCTCCCTATGCTGCTGCATCCTACAGTGACCACAGCTTTATAGCATTGGGTTATATATAGAAACTATTTAATATGACAATAGCCTGTGGAACAGATGGCAGCTGCCTGTCACTCCTTCCTTGGCCAAGGAATGCTCCAATGACTGTCTCCTTGTGCTTGAGCTTGCAAATCTCACTTTCACCTCAATTGGCGATAAAATTCCCTTCATTTGAGTAACATTCTCTGTGCAGGGTCCTTCTCAGACATTTTTTAAGCTGTTTCAGTGAAATTTTGTGATAAATTTCTCAAGTTCAGGTTCCCCAGCCTGCAGAGGCACATCTGGAGGCTGTCTGCAGTGTGTAAAGTTGGGTGTGCAAATAAAAGCCCACTTGCTATGAGGGGTTTGTTACAATCTCACTGTATCCTCAACTGTTTGTCAGGCCTGAGGGTAATTTTATCTTCCTGAACGTTTCCTAAAGAAATGACTGTGGGTCACATGGTAACACAGTTAATGCTTCAGACTTGCTATGCCTTGCTGCATTCTACTTGAGCAGCAATAACGAGATGAGCAGCTGAAAGTCAGCAGGAAAAGAGATTGTTCTTGCCAAGGAAGTCTCTGTAGTGAGGGAAGATAAAAATCCTCTTGGAAAGAGCACCAGAGTTAGAATTTGCTTTGATTTATAGGAACTGCTGTAGGTCATTGTATGCCATCTCTGGGGTGTGGAAGATTTGGTTCCTTCAGATCCTGTTTGTATTTGAGATAGGCTGTTCTTTGTTTCTCAAGTCTCCTATCTGTCTCCAGGTCTCCTATCTTCCCTTCACAGAAGCTTTTGAGAGAGCAAAAGCAGAAAAGAAGCTGGTGCACTCAATCCTGCTGTGGGGTGCCCTGGATGACCAGTCCTGCTGAGGTGAGGGACTCTACCACAACAGCTGGAGGAATGATGTACCTCATTCTGGGTCTGAGAAGGGCTGAATGTCAGGAAGCTGGTCAGGGAGCCAGTGGTAAATGTTATATTACTTATTTTGGTACTGAATATGCCTGGATAGAAAAGGGCTGGAAGTGGGGAATTACTGATCAGAGCTTAGATACCCAGTGGTGAGATTAGTTCTATTAGAGAAAAGCCCTAGGTGATTCAGTAATTTAGGTGCCTTTGTTGAGGTGGAGTTGTGGATTTGGTCTTCCCTCTTCCCTTCTCAGTCTGCTGAGATAGAGGCAGCATCTGCAGAGTTAAAGAGACACTGCTCTCTGCTTTGTCTCTGACATCTGCATGGGAGAAGCCAGAGCCAGGCGTGGGCCTGGAATTGTCCTTCTGTGTAACTATCCCTCCATGTGCCCAATAACTTGTGTGCTACATAGATAGGAGTAATGTTTGGGAGAGGTGTGGATATCTTTGTCCTGTCTGCCTTTAAAAACTCTCTAAGCAGATTGTTCTGCTTAGTGTGAAAAGCAAGAGGCACTCAGGGTGAGTGTGCAGGGTCTGATCTTTTCTGAAAAACACCAAACTGGTCAGCCCCCGTGACATTCTTGCCCTGGTCCTTGTGATGTTTTGCAGGTGAGTAGGATCTGCTCTGGTGAGTCTTCTTTACCAGCAGCATACACTGGAAGCAGTAAGCTATGGAAAACTGTCAGCAGAGGGGAAATAAGACCATGCGCCAGGTTAGGGGGAGCCTAAGGCAGCTGCTGCAGCAGCTCGGCAGTGGCATGAATCGTGGTAATAATCAGCCTGGGAGTCACTGCAAACAACTGTCTGCCTCTCTTTGTGTGCCAGGTTCAGGGCGAACTCTCCGGGAGACTGTCCTGGAAAGTTCGCCCATCCTCGCCCTGCTGAATGAGAGCTTCATTAGCAGCTGGTCACTTGTAAAGGAGCTGGAAGAGCTGCAGGTGAGTGTTACAGTCCCTTCTGCTTTCTTTGTGTTTGGTGCTGGTGAACGCAGGTGGTGCTTGGCACAGAGGTGCTGGCAGAAGAGGGGAGATCACACCTGTGCAGATGAGGGATTTTGGTTCCAAGCCCTGCGTGTTCTAGTAACCACAATGGCAAAACAAACACCAGATAGAGGCTGGCTAAGAAAATAGCACAGTCATCCTTTCACTCTGTCCTGGTGGTGGTACAAAAAACCAAACCAGATGTTTCACTGCTCCCAGATGCTTCAAGCCCTGTCCAGGGCTTGTTGTGCTATTGGCAGGCTGACTTTTCTGCAACCCAGGGAGTAACCAAATGCTCTCTGACTCCTGGATCTCCTGACTGCACCTTTTCTCACTCATGAGTTTATCCCTCAGCCTTTGCTGTCAGCAGGGGTCAGTTACAGAGTTGGAGATGCTGGGAAAAACTGGGCTTGAACTGTTCATGTGCCAGGGAACTGCCAGTAATGGGATGATTTTATTTTTGGAGGAGAAAGGCTGCAGCAAAATGTGAGGGTTGGGGACACTTGCAAGGGAATAGTAAAGCAGGTCATGAAAATGGAAGCAGCTACCATGTTATGGAGTGGCTCTCATGTTAGGTTTACTCTTCCTGCTTTCTTCTGCTGGTTTTGGTGTATACAAGTGTGTTTCTTTGGGGTTCCTTTACAGACAAACAGGGAGAATGAGTTCTACAGCAAGCTGGCTGACCTGCACCTTGAAAAATACAACTTCCCTGTGGAAATGATCATCTGCCTTCCCAACGGCACGGTGGTACGATCATTCTCTCTTCAATTTTCCTTGGTTCTCCCCACCAGAATATACTCTCATCTGCAGAGCATGAAGTGAATGCCATGCTCTCTCAACCATTCTTTGGCTCCTCAATGGTTTGTAAAACTGTGTATTGTTCTCAGAGGTGACACAGTGACTCTGTGGGCCCCTATCCTATTTCCTTTGGAGAATGGAAGGCATTGTAAACACATGTGCTGGTTTTGCATGTAGGCTGCTCTGATAGCATGCACCCCAGCAGTCAGCATGGCTGGGCTGCCATGTGCTGACTTGCACTCATAGCTAAGTTTCACATCTGTGTGATTTCTCCCAAATCACCTTCATATTTTTCTTAACCTAAATGAGGGGTCAGCACTCTCAAGGGAAAGAATGGATCATTGTCTTGTTCATCTTTGTCTGACTGTGAAACCCGAATCCTAGATGCTGAAATAGCATTTGCAAAGTATTTGAGATTCTGTAAGAGTTGTTGCAGTCTTGTCACCTGTGCCATGGCTAGAGGCAGAGGCAGTGGATGAGAGATTGTGCTGGCCTTTAAAGTCTTCTCATCTGTTTTCTCTCCTAGATTCACCATATCAATGCCAACTACTTCCTGGATATTACTTCTATGAAGCCTGAAGATGTTGAAAGTAGTATCTTTAGTTTCTCATCCAATTTTGATGACCCTTCTACTGCAACTTACCTCCAGTTTCTGAAGGAAGGACTGCAAAGAGCAAAGGCTTACTTGCAGAACTAAAACCAAAGGCACCCGAATGCCTCATGGAGTTGGCCAAACACTTCAGACATCCATGTCAATTGCAGCAGTTCTTCCTCATCTTTGTGCCATGCATTGATGTTAAGATGCAGACAATTCCAGAACTGGGGCTTTTCCGTGGATGATCTGGAGATGTTGGTTCAAGGCTAAACTTTCAAGTGATACCAGTTTATGTCATCTGCCCTTTTGAGTTCGGGCAAGTTTTTACAGGAGTGAAAATACTTGGATCTATAAACATTCTTTGAGCATACATCTTGCCACCCTCATATTCTTCCACCTCCTGTTCAGACTCTGGGATGAAACTCTTTTTACAGCCATACCAAGCATCACCAGGAAACATCTGATCTCAAGGGCTGCACTGTCTGTTGAGTTACAGAGAACAGCACTGCTGTGATGACTGAACAATCATGATGCACACCTGTGCTGTGTGGGCAAATGCACAGAATCCAGTGCAGATCCTCCTTGGGCAGCTGGTGTGTGCCGTGCTTCCTGCCAGCAGCACTGAGCTATAAGCTGCTCTGTGGCATGGATCCCAGTTCTTTGTGATAGCATTATTGACAGCAGTGGCAACCTGTGTGTAATGGGACTGTAGCTGAGGTGGAAGTAGGAAGATCTACCTGCAGGCTTGATCTCTGAAGTAGCCTCCTCCCAGCTTCCTGGGATGGTTATCCTGAGTGACATGGTGCAAGAGCTGTATCACTCAGTCTTTGCAGCTGATGGAGATGGTGAGGTTGATGTGGTGCAATTAGGAGTGGAGAATGGGGCATAAGAGGTATGGTGCAGCTCAGAGATGTTAGGTATAGATTAACTTGGGGACTAAGGGCCAGAGCCTCTGGCAGTGAGCTGCACCTGTCATAGGGTGCCTGCAGGCTATGGGACACTGTAATAATCTGTGCCCCCATCCTATTCAGACCAAAGCTACTCCCACCCCACCTGTTTTGAGAGCTTTGTTCTCCCAGTGTGTCATCAGCAGTGACAAAATACTCAGTGCATGTTTGCTCTGATTTTCCAAGTCATACTGAATAATGAACTGTGATAAAGTTACCTTTAGGAAGGGGATATTCAGCCTTATCCTGAGAGTTTTGAATGGTTTAGAATGGACCAGTTTTAAAGAAACTGCCAAGAGCATTTCCCAAGGAAGGAACTGTTTGGACAGAGTGCCGATTGCTCTTATCTATAAACATCCTGAGCAGTTGTTCCTCCTCTGTGCCAATGGCTGACTGCACAGTGAGTGAAATTTAGGGAAGGAAGGGTAAAAGAAATGGTGTTGTAAGGAGATTCCTGTAGATAGGTGAGACAAAGCATCTTCAAAAGATGGCTGCAAGCAGCCCTTTCTGTTGATGCTTTTTCTGCTCTCTGAAGCACAGTTTTGTTGGACCGAATCCAAAGTTGGGGGGGAAGGGGGTACTTTCATTCTGGGCATCAGGACCTGGAAGGGATGCTGGGGTCATGATTCACAGAACCACAGAATGGATAACATTGGAAAGGATTTCTGGAGGTCATGGGGCTGAGGTTAGATGGACCTTTGAACAACTCAGTGTAGTGTAGCTAATTGCTCTAAGTGAGATTAATTACCTGTGGGATGTTTCCTAGTATTGGCTTTTTAACTATGCATTAGTTCCACGCTTTTCTAGCCCTCCAAGTGACCTGCAGTAATTACAGGTTTGAATTACATACAGGCAGTGCTTTCAGTGGTGGCTGTGGAAAGAGTCAAAGCTTCCAGACAGCGTTAAAGAGACCACGAGACAAGTCACCATGGCAGCTCAGCCCCCTCTGACCCTTCTGGGGACTTTGAACCAAGGCAAGAGGGACAGAGCAGAGGGCCTACCTCCATCCAGCACTTTGGGAAGCACTGCTTTAGTTTTATCTGCTCTTACAGCTTTTTTGGAGCTTCACCTGAGGGCTTTTGTTCATTTCTCACTTTTTGTTAGCCTTTTAGTCTGGACTTCAAACCAGCACACACGTGTGTATTCATTCCATTTATTTCTCTTTTGACTGGTTTTGCAGCAGAAGGGGCCAGAGAGAGCAGTGGCTGAGCACTCAGGGTTGTCTCCTCAAGGCTTGGAGAATCAGGTACAGCAGCAGTTCTGCAAAGCTAGGCAACAGCAGGCAGAGGAGGGACCGGAGCCCCTCTCCCTGGTGCTGTGAGCACAGCAAGAAGGGATTCGGCTGCATTGAAGCAGGAGGAGCACAAACAACCATCCTTAGCCTAGAGCAATCTGGAGAATCCTGGATTCAGCAGTGTCCTCGTGTTAACTCATGAACCACAAGACATCCCGATCAACCTGTCACCTTCCACCCACTGCTGTGAGTGGGCTCTGGACAGACTCTTATCTGAGGACTTTTTTTTTTAATACCTGCCAAGCGTTTTCTCTTATATTTGTAATCTTACTATATTTTTCAGTAAGCTTGTTATATTCCAAAGGGGGAGGGCGATGCTGCTTTTCACAATCTCCTGTGCTTCGTGACGTTCTGGCCTTAAATCCACAAACGGGTCAGAGCTGATGTCTGCCAGCAGCACTTCGTGGGAAAGCAGCGCTGCTCCGCCTCTGGATCTGCGTGCGCCGGTGCCGCTCGGTGTGACGGGCTGTTCCGGCCGCGTGTAGCCGCGTTCCTTAAACAGATCCCACCAGCTCAGCCTCGCTCAGTCCTTGCCTCCGAAATGGCGGGTGGGGGAGGGGTGGGGTGGGTGTAAAGGATGCGCTCTCTCCACGTGCTGCCTACAGGCTTACGGCGCATGCGCGCGGAGCCGCAGCGGAAGTGCGCGGAGGATTTCCGCTTCCGGTGCGCCTTCTACTTCCGGGCCGTGGGGGGGCGGGTGCTGGGCGCGGCGGGACGCTGCTCTCTCTCAGGTAGCGCTGGGTGAGGGCGGGACGGGGCGGCGCGTTCTGCTCCGTCGGGTTGGGTGACATCGCCGCTTCGAGCCGGGAGCGGCCGGGCGGCACCGCCGGTGCTCGGCAGCGCGTAGGGGACGCGCTTGGCCCGGCTCGGTCGCTGCTGGCGCGGCGCCGGTGCGGGAGAGCGCGGCGCTGCAGCGCGATGACCGCTGTCTTGTAGCGAGAAGCCCGCAGCGCGGCCCCGAGCGGCGTGCCATGAGGCCGGAGCGCGTCCCCGGGATCCGCAGCACGCAGCCCTGATCCCGCCCCGCTGACGAGCTGCCGGTGCCCGATATGGCAGCGGAGTCCGTAAGTACCGCCATCACCGTACAGCGGCTCCGCGGTGCTCCTGGCGTCCCACCCCACGCGCTGCCCTGCCGGAGGTTCGATTCAAAGCACGCACAGGGGGAGCTTTCAGTGCGGTGATGTAACTGCTATTTTAAGGTCAGCGTGTAGGCTTTGTGCGCGTAGCACGTTGCGTTGTTAACTTCTTAATGGGTTTGGTGGTGAGCTGAGCAGAAGAAGCTGTTTGGATTCCTGGCTCTCGTTGTGGTGTTTGCTGCCCGGTCCCGTGCAGTGTCCTGTCAGAAAGCCAATGGCAGAGCTGTAAAACTGGGGGAGGGAGAGCAACTAAAGAGAGACAGAACTTCTTAGGAATCAGCTTAATTAGTAACCAGAGATCACAAAAACACTCTGATTCTGAAAATGCTCCCTGTGACTGTTCTCAGTTTGGATAGGCATTAAATAGAATTGATGCTTTGTTGCTCAAGAATTGTTCACAGTTGTGTCAGCACTGCTTTTAAAGATCATAGAATTAAAGGTACCTCCTTTAAATGTGATTTCTGGCTTCATTTTTCTTCTGGGCTGTTCATACAACAATGTTTTCCTCCTGTCAGCATGTTTTTATTTATTGCTCAGTGTCTGTTCCTGAACGCTTGTAGCTTTCAGTCCTGAAATAGTGCACTTGTGTTTAAAATGCCCCTCAGTAACTGATTCACTGCCATTTATGTTCAGCTAAAGCACAGTTTGATGGAATTAGAACCTTAGCTATTGGTAGGTTCTCATATTCCTAATTAAAACTATCTTTAAGCAAATAGAAAATCAGAGATCGGATTATATATGACGGTTCCCAGTTTAATAGGTCATAAGAAGGGCAGCTGACTTTGAATATTAATTGTGTAATATGGCTTCTTTCAGACAATCCCCATTTGGCAGAACAAACCCCACGGCTCGGCACGCAGCGTTGTCAGGAGGATTGGATCCAACCTCCCTTTGAAGCCCTGTCCCAGAGCCACCTTTGAGGTAAGCATGCTCACAAGGAGTTTGGTGATGGTGTGTAGGAAGTAAAACAGGGCACTCTCACAGAATCACACGGCCAGGGTTGGAAGAGACCTCAAGGATGATGAATCTCCAGCCCCCTGCCACATGCAGGGCCACCAATCTCCACATTTAATACCAGCCCAGGCTGCCCAGGGCCCCATCCAACCTGGCCTTCAACACCTCCAGCATGGTTTCCACCAAGAGAAACCTCCTTGTTGTATACCAGAACCACACTGCAAGCAGAAGCAATGTTCAGTTAATGGTGTCTCAAAAAAAAAAAAAAAAAAAAGCTAATGGAAGATATGTCTTGCACTATTCCCCCTCCATGCTCACTGGCGTAGAAGACAAATCAAAGCAACTTCTTTTCTCCTCCTTCTTTCAAATAAATAAATAAATAAATAAATACTTAATAAAAACAAGGCAACCACATACTATGAGGACATGACTAAGTAGAAGAAAACATCAGGATAATTTTCAGTCAGCATAAATTGACGTCGTGCTACTGACATAAGATAGAGCTTCTGGAAAAATGTACATGCAACTGTTTCCAGATGTCAGTCCCCATTAGTTCTCTTGACAGATTGTGGATTGGATCTTTATTTTTGATGTGTCTTTGTGTTCAGTGTCAGCACACCATTCAGACAGAAAAAAAATAAGGGTAATGTGTGGAAAGCTTGCTTGTTGGGACATCATGCTTAGCATCTTCTATGTGCAGATGAGCACTTATTATAAATTGAGTGTATCTGAATTACTTTGATATGTTGATCTCATTGTGTCTCTCATGAACTGCTGTACCATAAACCAAATGTTTGTAGACCAGCACTTGCAAAACTTTAAGTATGTAGCTGCATACTTAACTTTAAGATATATTTTTTTTTCTTTTATTGTAATTCCTGTGCTTGTAAGTGACCACGGGTAAACATTGAGGAAAATACCTCCTAAAATAATGCCTGTGCAGAGTTGGAGAGCTGGTAGCTAGGGAAAATAGAAACGTGTTGCTGAACCACTGCTTTGTGTTGTGGCCCTGTGCAGCTGCTGAGACTTTCCTAAGCAGTGAGGAAGGTTAATGGAAGCACTTGTGTAACTGTTTAAAGCTCAAGGACTTGTAATGACAAAGTGTTGCACGTGGCCTAGGCAGTGTGTTAAGCAGTATCAAATATCCCTTGGTTGCTTTGCTATTTAGACTCATAGCACAGTAACACTGAGGCACCCAAGAACACAGATTGAAACCGGCACAGAGGAGCACTACATTTTCATAGGGTAAACAGTGTTGCAAATTTGTTTGCTGGCTTGGTGTAGAGGAGAAGGGCTCTGACAAACAGTGTAGCAAATCCAGAGTGGCTTCAGGAAACAGGACCATCATTTCCTTCATGTCATTTTCTTCTTTGTAGGTTCTACCTAATGTTTCAGAGCTCTATTTAAATGATGCCCCTCCTGTCCCCACCCTGGCAGACATTGGGTGGATAGCAGCAGATGATGAAGAAACATATGCCCGAGTCAGGTTGGTTTCATCTGTTCGTCTGTTGACCCTTATTTTTATAAAGTGGTTTCTTTTGTGTAGCACAGGCCAGAAATTGATCCAGTGCTCATGACCTCTAGTCACCTTGAGAACTGATGTGATGCCTGTTCAAAGATGTTTTTCCCAAGGGACAAGAAAAATACAGAGATTTCCTGGAGGAATTCCCACAAAGCACTAAGAGCTTGTGCTGTGTTTTACTCACTGAAACATCTGAGCAGAGCAAGCCACCAGCTTATAGTATTTTTCAGCCTAGGAAGTTGAAGGGTTGAGCTCACAGGATCACGGAATAGTTAAGATTGGAAAGGACCTCTGGAGGTCATCTCTTGCTCAGGCAGGGACACCTGGAGTTTCCAGCAGTGTAACCCAGATGGCTTTTGGACATCTCCAAGAAGGGAGACTCCACAAGTTCTGTGTGCTACCCATTCCAGTGCTCCATCACCTGCGCAGTAAGGAAGTGCTTCCTGATGTTTAGATGGAACCTCCTGTGTTCCAGTTAGTGCCCACTGCCTCTTGTTCCAGCTCTCAAAGTGAGTCCCAGTTTTCCTGGGACTGATACATTTAGCCCTGAGGAGTTTGGTACTGTTCAATGGAACCTTTGTCCTTTAAATGGGACAACAACAGTAGTTATCCTGTAAGAGATTAAATCAGAGGCAGAAGTTAATGGGTAGGTGGTGCTTGAGCTTGTGCACCCAGCATACTGCCCAGCATGGGGATACAGTTAGCAGGAGGGATGTGATCTGAAACCTTGGGAGCACATGGAGACTTCTGTCCCTGTATCACTTCACCTTGTCTTGTGCTGTTTGATTGTGATTTCTTTGACTTTCTGTTCCTTGCAATGCAGAGAGACAGCACGTGTGATGGCACAGCACATCCAAACAAGGCGTAGAGCACAGTAGTATAAGAGGCTTAATTTATCGTGTTGAACTGTTTTGCTATCCCAAGGGAGGGGCAGAGAGATGCTGAGCACTGTTGTGGAAGGGCTTGGATTCATCAGTGACTGACAGGTCCTTGTCTTGTAGAAGTGACACTCGCCCACTGAAACACAAATGGAAACCGAGTCCCTTCACAGTCATACAGCGAAATGCTTCAGTCCCCAACCTGAGGAAGCAGGAAGAGAAGCTGCTGGCCTTGAAGAAGCCTGGTTTACCTGCACTGAGCCGAACGACAGAGCTCCAGGATGAGCTGAGTCACCTTCGGAGTCAGATAGCTAAAATTGTTGCTGCAGGGTCAGGTAGGAACACAATGAGTTTTCTTTTCTTGAATGAGAATGGCTGTATTAGTGAAGCATGTTATTTCCTCCATACAGAGCAGACTTGTTACTGTTTGAGCAGGACTGGCACTCTTATTGGTGTGATGCCAACTCAGTGCTGGTTCTTTGTCTAGATGTCTGCATTTATTTTGTTAGAGGAATCTTGTTTCTTTTTCAGAAGGACCAGGTGTTGCTTTGTGACTGCATTTGTTCTGCAGGGTGTTTCATCCCAACCACCTTGTTCCATGGCAGTTTATGGTGTATTCTTGCCATTCCTGCACCAAGTTGACTATGGGTGTGAGGGCCACATCTTGAGTTGGGTAGGAGTGACCAACAGCACTTGTTTCTGTTGTGAGCATAGTCCTATTTATGTAACAAAGAAAGTACTTGGGGAAGAGCGTGGTTGATCTGATTTTTTTTTTTTTAATCATTATTTCTTTTAGTAAACATGCATGCAGATAAAATTCATGTTTTGGCCATGAAACTGAGCTGTGAGTTCGTTCTTCCTTTCATGGCCTTCCTTGTGTGGGTGTACAGGGTGTATACAGTTCATATGAGCTCTGGAAATGAGAAGAAATTTGCTAGAATCCAAATCCTAGTATTTGTACAAGATGTGTTGCTGCAGTGGCTGCTTGAGTGTGGAAGCTAGCAAGGCCAGAAGTACCTGGATATCTGTTTGTGGAGCAGTCAGAAAATGGAATTGTTGGTCTCTCGGAATTCATTGAAAAACAAACAGTTCTGCAAACTGCAGGAATTGAATTAGAGGCAGTTTTTTCTTAAAGGCTGCATCTCATGTATGCAGAATATTTTGGCCAGCGACCAAGATAGCAGTTGTGTTACAGCTGCGAGGAAAAGAAGGATTTATAATTTTTCCATTACTTTAAAACAACAAAACAAGATCGAACACCACTTGAACTGATGTCCTGCAGCTGTTTGTGGTGGGGATAGTGGCTACAAAACCATCCTTACCCTGCATCCAAAAGCAAGCAGTTCCCAGATTGCCACTCAGCACCACAGGACACAGCGTGTGCATGGAACTGCATCTCGTGATGTGTGGAATGCAGCGTGGCTGATTGCTGGAGCCCCCAGGGACTCACAGCTCTGATGATTGGTTATTTTTAGTTCAGTTCTCTGTGACTGAAAAGCATTTGAATGTGAAGCAGAGTTGTGGTGTTTGATGTAGGTGGAATGCTGCTTTTTGTATGGGAGCGAGGAGCTACGTTGCCCTCAGCTCTGCAGGGAGCAGCTGTACAACAGGCTGTCACAGATGTGTGCTTCACAGAGCTGCGTGTGTCCTCTTCCCTCATTGCTCTGATTCAGAGCAACAAAGAAATAGGAATAAAGAGCAGGGCAGATTCCTTGCTCTTCCCCTCCCCAGGCTCTCAGCTCTCTAGCTGTCCAACATGCAAGTTAGAATTTCAGTGAATTTTAATTCACTGAAAGTAACGATGAGGAAGATTAGAGATCTGGATGGGAGAAAAACGATTTAATCATTCAGTACTTCTCTGCCCTCAACTCAGCAATGTGCCTGCTTACCAGATGGCATGTGAGAACTGTTCTTATTGACTTCAGTGTCTTCTGAGTTGATGTGGGGAGGGATGGTTTAGGGCTTAACTGGAGCTCAGTTATCTGAACTACATAGCAGTCTCATTTTGGAAAGATTGATGTCAAAAAAGAAACGTCGTGCAATCTGCTTTTATACTGTTAGAGAAGTCTCTCAGCTGGCAATTAATAACTATTGACAAGCATACTGTTGAGGCCAAGGGTGTTAGGGCATTAAAATACAGGGTGGTTTTGTTTCTTTGTCAGTGCAGGAAAGTTCTTTCATTGAGAAATAGACTAAGCACATCTCTGTCTTGTGCTGCAGTATCATGTCATAAAAAGTGGAGTGGCCATGGAGAGTAAAGCACTGTGATTATTTCCTTACTTTTATTCTTTAAATAACAGAAGGGTGGATGGCTCATGGTGCCCCTAGGTTTATATTCTGTTGTTTTGAGAAAACAAAACCAAAAGAAAATATAAACTATTATTTAATCTTTTTACCTGTATTGTTTTCTCTTTCAGCTTCTGCTTCCTTCACCCCTGATGTATTATCTCCAGGAAGTTCAAATGCATCTTCTCCTTTGCACTGTTTTGGACCCTCTTTCCAATCCACAACATCCTTTGTCATCAGTGACATCACAGAGGAGGAGGCAGAACTCGAGAGCCCTGAGCTTCCATCAGTCTCCATGCTTTGTTCTACGTCTGAGTGCTATAAATCAGAACCAAAGGATCCTGATGAGGAAGATTCTGTGTCTCTTTCAAAGGCCAGCAGTTTTGCAGACATGATGGGCATTCTAAAAGACATTCATAGGATGAAGCAGAGCAAAGACTTGTAAGTCTGATTTTATTTTCTCTTTCAAAGTTTGGCATCTTTTTTTTCTTCTTTTTTTCTGCTTTTGTTTGTCAGATCACTGTAGACACCTGTGTGAGGATTGCTAGGTCACAGCCTGAACTAGTGATTGAGCACCAGGTGAGAAGGCATGGCTAACACAGGGAGCTTAGGTGCAAGCAGTGTATCTGAGTGACTGGAAGGGCTGGACCCTGGGTCCTCCTTACCCTCATTTAAGTGTTAGCAGCCAAGGGAGCAATGTCTCTCTTCAGACATTGTGCTCTTCTTGAGCTGTCACCACTCATTAGAAAGGGTGAGCCACGTTCCCTATTGCTTTCTAGGCTAAATCTTAACAAATACCCTTATAAGTGTGCTCTTGTCCTGGTAGAAGGCATTATCATTGCCTTCCATTGCTCCCCAACACCAGATGTTGTATTCACCTGCTTGTTGGTACTGCTGTATGCTCATGATTCAGAGAGGGGGAACATCTCTTTGTAGTTGTCATGTCCTGCCCATAAGGAGTGGGAGGGGGTGAGCAGGGTTGTGAAAACCCTGGTTAGATTAAGGTAAAACAATACTCAGAAGTCTGGAGGCCAGCAACAGCAGCTGTATACTACAATTATCTCCAAAATGTTGGCACTTTAACGTGTACAATCTGTCTTAAACTATATGGATAGACTACATGACCTTAAGGAATCAAAATAAGCTTAATGACTTTACAACTTAATGACTTTATGAAAGATACAGCTTTTAAGAAACTGAAATAGGTCTTGCAATTACACAATCTTTTGGTAAGAGAAAAGGAACAAAAAGACAAAACAAGCAGTGCTAGTATATTTATACTGAGGGGACGTAGCTTGTTAATAATGAGCAAATTTTTATTTTATTTACCTGTTATTAACACAATTGAACAAAAATCCTGAAATTTGAATGCTGAGGTTTTCAGAATACCCCCCTTCACCCAACACAATGAGCTCCAGGTGATGGAAGCCAACACAGAATGCTGCAGAGAAATACTTGCAGGTGTCAGAGCAGGGCTGCCAGCCACCAGCTGGGCACTTCTTCTTACTAACACACTGTGTGTTTGTTTTCCATGTAGAAACCGAAGTTCTGCGAAGGAGGAAGACCCTGCTGTTCTTATAGCAGAAGTCTTGAGAAGAAAATTTGCCCTGAAGGAGGAAGATCTGACTCTGAAGGAGAAATGATGTTACAGTCATTCAGCTCCGTAAGCAAAAGTGTTAAGCTCACAAAATTTCCTCTACAGTAGCTGCCTTCCTAAGGATTGAACCTTTTGCCACTTTTATTTATTAGGAATTTTCTGCACTGGACACTTAAGAAAGACCCTCTGGATTTGACATGTTTTCCATGTGTTGTTATATTTAAGAAAAAAAAAACCCTTTTTAAGATGGAAGTTCTTTTTCCTCTGTATTTTGATGTTGATGACTGGTTAAGGATATTCTACAGAGTGCAGTGAGTGCTGCTGGATGATGTTCTTTCTGCCTACTCAAAGTCACATTAAAACTTTTTTTTGTTGCAATATAAACGATCACCATTTCCAGTATCCACAGAGGTCACACGTCCACTTCTTTCTGTTCTGAGCATGGTGCAGAGCTGCTGAGAAAGCTGAGCAATGCTTCCCAGGCCTTCTGTGTTTGGCAGGCTGTGGGTTCACAGTGCTGAAGGATGTCTTCCTGATAACTTTGTCTAACCTCATGGTAGAATGAAATTGAAGGAAGTGATGAAACCCTGAAGTCACATCTGAAGGCTGCTGGCTGGTTTTACTCTCTCCTGGGTATTTCTTAGCTCACTAATTATCCCCATGATTGCATGACAGAATGGCCTTTATTTCTTGCCATAAATTTAAGACTTCATTGATGGACCTTGTATCATACAACGTGTTTTATTTAGCACTGAGAAGGTATTTCTCTGGAAATCTCTATGAACTCTCTGCTGTGCTCTAGAATGCACTGGGGGGGGATACTGGGAAGCTGCTGGGGCACCTGAGGGCACCCTGAGGAGCTGTGACAGTGCCCTGGAACACAGTGTGTGGCTCTGGGAGGCCTCCAGGGTCACTAGGAAGCCTCTGGAGCACACTGGTGAGCTGTGGGAGCACTGGAGGATTTCCTAGAGCACACTGGGTGGTTCTTGGAGGTTGCTAGATTGTGCTGAGGAGCATCTCAGGCACTGAGGGGTTGTGAAAGTATTCTAGTGGGGCCTAGGGTACCATGGGGGCCTTGAGAGTCCTTTAGGGCACACTGGAAGGTCTCTAGGGTGCCCTAAAATGCCACAGGGAGCTCTGGGTGTAGTCTGCTGTGGCCTAGAGTACAAAAGGGAGTCCTTGGAGTGTGCTGGGAAAAGCCTGTAGTGCACCCTGGAGCACACTGAGGCTCAGGCACAGACAGAGCTGTGTTCTGAAAGGAAGCAAGGACTTCAAGTCACCTCCAGTTCTCAGCTTGACCAGTGCTTTGCTGCTAGCCTTAGAACACAAAGCATAATGAGTTGTTTTTTCTATCACAGGGTGAAGATGATGATTTTTGCTTCAGTAGTTTTCCAGGAAATAAAGTTAAACTGAGGCTGAGCCATTGCTACAGGCCTTGGATCTGTAGGGCTGAAATGGCTGCTCCTCTGAATCTGTGCTTTATGTATCAGAGTATGACTTTGGAGAATGATTGTGAGATATCATGAAAGACAGGTTTGCACTTTCTTCATTAATATTGAATCATAAAGAGCTACCTTTATACACAACAGCTGCCCACAATGGCTGCATTCCTTCATTTTGTGCCTTTGAGCTCTCTGTGCAGCCCTGGAGCACAGGAGTGGGTTGCATTTGTGGTATGATTGGCTGGGAGGAGATTCCTATGGAAGGTTCCCTTATGAATGCTGAGGAGTCCCAGGACTCCCCATGCAGTGTGGGTGAGCATGGCTGCCCCGCAGGATACGTGGAGGGTTTGTGGGTCTGTGCAGACAACTTTTGGGTGTTGTGGAGTTGTGACTGTGCCTTAGCATCCTCCCAGTGGTGGTGAGAGGCTTGGCAGGGCCAGGCATTGTAGTGTGGAACTCCCTGAAGTGCTGGCAAATGGTCAGCACCCAAAACCAAATGTTTCCTGCGTGGAGATCAAGGTTCTGCCAAGTGCTGGTACCCCACAGCTGTGACACAGGGGGGGTGGGGGGGGGATGCTTTGCTTTATGGGGTGCTGAGAGGCT
The DNA here is from genome assembly GCF_987193195.1 of Phasianus colchicus. NCBI lineage: Eukaryota > Metazoa > Chordata > Aves > Galliformes > Phasianidae > Phasianus > Phasianus colchicus. The sequence continues at coordinate 3,199,319 of NC_143459.1, read as the reverse complement.
CACCCACTGCTCTGCACACATGTCCACATCATTTGAAGACCCCCAGCCCCGTGTCCCAGGGCTGCGCCCCACAGCACGGCTGGCACCGTGCACCCAAACAGCCCCTGGTGCCTACAGCTGGATGGAGTTGAGCAAAGTGGGAGGTGATCCTAAGCACCCCACCCCTCCTCTGTGCCACCCCATCCCCAGGAACGCCTCCCACACCCCAGGGAGGAGCAGCAGTGCCTGCCCCAGCACGCAGTGGGTGTGGGGTTGGTGGGAGCCGATGGAGCCGCGGTGGCATTACCAGTTCCGGGTGATCATGCTGGGGGATTCGACCGTGGGCAAATCCTCCCTGCTGCGACGTTACACCGAGGGGGTTTTCCTGGATGCTGTCAATCAGACGGTGGGGGTGGATTTCTACGTTCAGTTCTTGGAGTTGGAGCCGGGGCTGCAGGTCAAGCTGCAATTCTGGGACACGGCTGGGCAGGAGCGCTTCAGGTGGGTCCTGCTTTGCTCGTGGGGAGGCAGGGGGAGATGGATTCCTGCGGGCTGGGATCCCGAGGACGCCCTGGTAGGGCTGTGTCTCCATTGCTAAAGGTGTTGCCCTCAGGTGGCCTTTAGGGTTCACTTCTGAGCCCTGCATCCAAGTGCAGAGGGCCCAAAGGAGCCCGTGGGCCCCTGGAGCTGCAGGGGGACGGGGGAGAGGCTGGGGTGCTCCTGCTGGGATCAGGGCAAAGCGGCTTCCCTGCACCCCAGAGTCCATGGGCAGAGCATGGCACCAGTTTGCTTTGTTTCCCAATGGGACAAAAGGGATATTGGTGCTGCTGGCTGCATCCCCCCCAAAAAAACACATCTGAGATGGGAACGCTTCCATTCCACGTGCACCACATTGTGGTGATGGAGCTGCCTGGGGCGATTGATACAGCGAACGATCTGGTTCTCCTTGGTCATAGGGTGGCCTTGATGGCAGGGTGGTGGGGCAGGGATGCTCCAACAAAAGGGGATCCCCTCACCCCACCTCTGGTTGCACTCCAGGTCTGTCACCCGTTCCTATTACCGCAACTCTGCGGGTGCAATGCTGCTCTTCGACCTCACCAACCGCGCGTCCTTCGAGAGCATCCGGCGCTGGCACCGGGAGGTGACAGACACAGTCCAACCTTTCCACGTGGTTTTCCTGCTGGTGGGACACAAAAGCGACCTGGTGGGAGAACGGAAGGTGGGCAGGAGGGAGGCGGAGCGGCTGGCGGCCTCGTTGGGCGTGCAGTACATTGAGACCTCAGCCAAGGATGGCAGCGATGTGACGCAGGCGTTCCAGATGCTGAGCGTGGCCATTTACCGGGCGCTGCAGAGCGGGCTGCTGGCACCGTGTGAGGCTTGGGATGGGGTGAAGAGCAGCGTCCCACTGCCAGCACCGTGCCCAAAGAAGGAGGAGAAGCAGAAGAGGTGCGCGTGCTAAGGAGGGGATGGGAGGTACTGGGTTCTGCCAGGTGCTGAGGAAAGAGGAGCAGTGAGTGATGGCATTAAACAGCCCTCTGCTCACCCCACTGCCTGCCCCATTTCCTGGGGAAAGGGAGGTGCCAGGGCTCCATTCTTCTGTTCTTCCCCCCCCTTACAAAGCGGTTCCCAGACAGCGAGCACAGCCCCTCCCTGTGCCCTCGGGTCCCAAACCCTTTTTATTATCTAGCAGAAAACTCCCTCAGCCCTGTGCCCAGCAGCACACAGCCACGCTTTGGGCAGAACCTGGGAACACAAAGCAGCTCTGTGCCCCACGAGCTGCCTCTCCCTCCCGAGCACCAGTCAGACCGGCCTCAGCTGCACTCACTGCATGCCCTGGGCTCCCCAGCTGGACAGAGCCTTCATCTATCAACAAAGTGGGTTTCACCCATGGGTGCTGGCAGCTCTGGAGCCCCAGCAGTGAGCTCTGCAGTGTCTACAACCTCCCTTTCTTTGCAGGGAGCACACAGAGCTGCCCTCTCCCTCCTCACCACATCCCACAGCATCCATAGTTTCTCTGATGTGTGCCAGTTTGGGCAGAACAGATGCTGGGATGTGACCCTTCTTCACATCTTTATGTCATGAACCTACTCATTTCTTATCCTCAGCCACCACATCCCTCCTACCTCCAGCCAAGTAGAGGCTGAACCACATCAGGAGGCCTTGATTCAGTGAGCACAGGGTGGGCACAGCCCCATCTGCAGAGCAGAGACCACCCAAACCCCCGACTCAACTCGAAGTCCAGCACAGATCTCACACACAGACACCAGGGTAACCCCACAGCTGCCTCTTTCCCTTGGTTTTAGATTAATAATTTCTTTATTCATGTAAAACAAACGCAAGTATTTATATAAACACTGACATTACAAAGTACTGGAGCGGGGAGGGGCAGGAAGGAGGAAACAAAAACCTCTACAGATGCTTCTAATACTGTCCCACACACACGATCAAATGCTCTGTCCCTCGGATAATCACTTATACGATAAACCACTTTCAAGTCACAAATAAAAGTCTTTGCTTTGAGATACGCTGCGCTCTTACGGGGGAACGAGGACAGAATGTTTTTGGCAGATCTCCTCATAAAGTCAGATATTGCTGCACCATTAATAAAAAATATATGCTTCTCTGTAAAGCATTAACAAAAATATCCCACGGATGGCATTGCAGAGGTTGCAGTGAGAGGCAGAGATCCCAAAATGCACCGCTGTCGCCTCGAGCTCTTCCCAGGGGTTATTTCTTGGTGGTTTTGCGAATCAGTGCCATTCTCTGTAAGAAGAAAGAGAAGAATGTGGGAAGCTGAGTCTCAGATGAAGTTACTGCAAAACAACCTGAACAGCAGCTGTGCAGAACAACCCATCTCGGGTTCTCTCAGGGCACTGCCTGTTTTGTTTCTACACAGGTCTGTCGAGTCCATTTGAATCTCAGAGCCCTGGAGGAAAAGGAAGTGTCTGCATGTCCCCACTCAGCCCCCCAGGCTGCAAAGGCTGTGTGACAAAGCAGAGCAGCAGCATCAGGGGAGGGACCAAAGCCCACCCAAGCTCCAGGAGGAGAGTTGCAATACCACCCAGGAACTCCAACAGTTCCTGCAGGGCACCTGCCTCTGGCCTCATACTTCAAAAGCAATCACTCAATTCAGTTAAAGCAAAATTAAGGGGGAAAAAAAAACAGCTGCCCAGCTGCAGTCACAGCTGAAATCACAGACAACTGCATGCTCTCTGCTGCAACTGTTTAACCTGATGGTGATAGGCAGCTGAGACCTGTGACATGAAGACACAGCAGGTGCCCTGTGCTGCTCACAGTATGTATGACTGCAGCCTTGGCCTGTGGGTACATAGAAGCCCAAGGAAGCTGAGCCAAAGCCTGCTTGTGGCAGCACTGATTCCTGTGTGTGACACCACATCCAGCCACTGTGACTCTGTACCATGCAGCATGGATCTGCAAATGCAGGGTGGCAGTTCTGGTTACTTGCACCATATGCTGCATCCCAGACAGAACTGGCCACAAGACTTCTCTCAGGCAGTCCCTCAGGGAATCTCAGTTGTGCTCCTGCCTCCTCCAGTCCTTCTTTAGCATTCTGGGAAGAAAATCCCAGGCCTTGCCTTGATTTCTAACCACCTGCAGAGGAAACATCAGGCCAGGAGGGGCAGGGCAAGCGCTTTGCAGACCTACAGTAATTCCTATGGCGTCTGTGTGATCTACAGTTGTAGTGGAAATGTTAAGTCATGGCTTGAAGCAGTGATTGAGCACCTGGTGGGAAGGCAGGGCCAACCCAGGGAAGCTCAGGTGCATGCAATGCACCTGAGTGACTGGAAGGGTTGGAGCCAGGATCCACCCCTTCCCAGACCTCATTTAAAGGTTAGCAGTGGAGGTGAGGGTATCTCTCATTGTAGATCCCTGCTGTACCTGAGGCCTTCTGAAGGTAAGCAGCTTCTTTCCTTTGTTGTTGTGCCCACAGCTGTTGCATTTGTTGCAGTCTAGAACTTTGCTACTCTGCTGTCATTGCTGTGCTTTCCATCGCATTACATCACTCCAACAACCAAAAATGTTCTCAGCTGCTTTTTCACCCTTCCCACCCAGGCTGCCACACTCAATCCTCTCTGCACAAACCAATGAGGAAACTCCAGAAGTTACTTCAAGTCCAAACCACTTGGAAGAGGCTACAGATTCATCGCTGCCAGGAGTCCAAGGGCACCTTACCTGCATCAGGCTTCTACCATGTGATTCTCAGCATGTTCTGAGGGCTTCTTACCTGTTTGTGAGCTTCTGTAGTGCAGGCTTTTTTGTAGGGCCTGATTTCTTCAGAACCAAAGCCCGGGATCCACATGTTCCACTGACGTTCTGGA